>NW_015650694.1:224635-225944 GCF_001515625.1 Sinocyclocheilus rhinocerous | reverse complement strand
GTGAGTGAGTGAGTGAGTGAGTGTGTGTGTGTGTGCGTTTCTGTGACACATGAGGACATAAATTTGTATAATGACATGGGTATGGCAGGTATTACAAGGAGAAGGTGACTTATGAGGACATTACCCCATGTCCCTATTTTTCAAAACACTTATAAATCATACCCGCGCTCACCGGCCGCTCGTCCCGGATCACTGTGACGTTCACTGCAGTCACTGAGCATGCTGTCATGCCTCGCAAAGCTGTGTTTCTGTTAGTTAAAGTGAACTCACCAGCTGTCTGACATACACCAGTGCAGTCATTCAGATATTGATTAAATATTTGATCAAAAATACAGTAAAAACAGTGAAATATTATTTATATTTCAAACAGCTGTTTTCTATGTGAATATCTGTTAAACTGTAATGTATTTCTGTGATGTGCAGCTGTATTTTCAGCATCATTACTGCAGTCTTCAGCGTCACATGATCTTCAGAAATCAGTATAATATGCTGATTTGCTGCTCGAGAAACATTTCTGATTATTATCAATGTTGAAAACAGTTGTATATTTTTTTAAATTATTTATTTATTGGGATTAATAATGGTTTTGTTTGTTTTGAAAAGATATTAACTCTTTTATTCATCAAGGACGCATTAAATTGATCAAAAGTGACAGTAAAGACATTTATAATGTAACAAAAGATTTCTATTTCAAATAAATGCTGTTCTTCTGAACTTTCTGTTCATCTGTGAATCCTGGAAAATAAAATGTATCACAGTTTCTACAAAAATATTAATGTTTTCAACATTGATAAT
Source organism: Sinocyclocheilus rhinocerous (assembly GCF_001515625.1). Classification (NCBI taxonomy): domain Eukaryota; kingdom Metazoa; phylum Chordata; class Actinopteri; order Cypriniformes; family Cyprinidae; genus Sinocyclocheilus; species Sinocyclocheilus rhinocerous. Next base: position 225,149 of record NW_015650694.1, on the reverse strand, counting down.
AATCAGATCCATTATTAATACCAATAATAACTAATTATTCAAACGTTTGAGCAGTAGTGTATGTGAAAAGGATGAACACATTAGTGATCATGACAGTATGTCATTGTTCAGATAAATATATAGTTGTTTTCTCAGTGAGGTATCAGTCTGATCTGAATCTTCTGATCGAGTTCTGATGTGTTTCAGCTCAGTGACTCTGCAGCAGAAGTGCTCTATATTTTCCCTTCATGATGCTCACGAGGTGTCGTCTGTGACGCTTGTGATCCTTCAAGTCTGAATTTGGACTCGTCCCATTTCCAAAATTGAGTTTGCAGCCTTGATTTAGTAGCCTGAGCATGTTTTTCTTTTTAACTGATAGAATCAGCAAAGTTTCTGTTTACAATTACATTTGGTGGATTTTGAGTAAAAATTAATGCAGATCTGCAGAATAAAACTTTTTATTTTGATTGATTGATTCATTCTTCACAGGTTTGATGAGATGCACACACACACACACACACACACACACACACAC
>NW_015650694.1:221051-224036 GCF_001515625.1 Sinocyclocheilus rhinocerous | reverse complement strand
TGTGAGTGTGCGTGTGTGTGTGTGTGTGAGTGTGCGTGTGTGTGTCTGTGAGTGTGTGTGTATCTGTGTGTGTGAGTGTGTGTGAGTGTGTATCGGTGTATGTGTGTGTGTGCGCGCGCGTGTATGTCTGTGTGTGTGTCTGTCTGTTAGTGTATCTGTGTGTGTCTGTTAGTGTATCTGTGTGTGTATCTGTGTATGTGAGTGTATGTGTTTGTGTGTGTGTGTGTGTGTGGTTTTTATACTGTACAGACTGTATATTCTATTGCCCTACACCAACCCTACCCCTAAACCTACCCCTCACAGGAAACTTTGTGCTATTTCAGATTTTCAATACACTCCATTCTGTGTGATTTATATGTGTTTTGAAAAGTGGGGACATGGGGTAATGTCCTGAAAAGTCACCTTCTCCTTCTTATACCTATGTCATACCCTTGTCATTATACAAATGTATGTCCTCATTTGTCACAAAAACGCACACACACACACACACACACACACACACACACACCTCTCTCTCTCTCACACACACACACACACACACACACTCTCACACTCACACACACACACACACTATCGCTCTCTCATGAACACAGCAAACATGATCTGAAGCTGCTGTGAAAAACTCTGCATTGTATAAAGCGCTACAGAAAGAAAGGTTCCAGTAATCTCTGACTAGTTAGTGAACTAAGTCAACCATCACTAGTACAAGTGCTGATAGTGATGAAGTGAAACCTCTATATACAGACCAGAAGATCTCAGACTCATTTAAATCAGAAGAAAACACCTAGCAACCACACTGAACACCTAGCAACCACACTGAACAACCAAATAGGAATGTTCTGACAACCAAACCAAACAGGCTTGTTAAAAAAAACTGTATTAAACTGACGTGAGTTTAAGCTTAAAACAAGAACAAATATCTGCCAGTGGGCTCAGAAACTCACCTGAATTCAAAGGGAAAACACGATTATTTTTCTGAGCCCACTGGCAGATATTTATTCTTGTTTTATGCATTATTTTCTTTTTATTCTTAACCGTTTTAAAACATTTAAAATCAAAATGTAATCTTTTTTTTAATTCTTTGCTTTAATTGTTATTTCTTATGCATTTGTTTGTATTATTTTATGATTATTTTAAATCCTTTTTATGTAAAGCACTTTGAATCACCATTGTGTGTGAAATGTGCTGTATAATGCACCACAATTCTGTGCTTGCTTGCTTATTTTAAGCATAAATTAATTGCAATATTTTTAAGAAAACAAGAAACCTTTGTCATTTTGCATCTCAAATAAAAGTAGCTTAATTTAAGAAAGTTTAAGACAAAAATACTGAGCATGAAAGTACTTTTTTGCACTGCTAGTTTAAGATGTTACAGTCCTACTCACACTGTATATCATGAACACATAAAACTGTGAACGTGAAATGCAATGCTTATATAAAAGATCTCAAACTGAACACAAATGCATTTACAGTGAAATTTAGTTTTTGAATTTTCTGCAGTTTTGTCATGTTTGTGATGCAATGCATATAAGGATAATAAAAAGGAGAAGGAGAAATGTCCATGTCTAAAGCACACATGCATATCCAGTACAATCCTCTATATATGACAATCACAGAGCCTGAAACAGCTTGATGAAGCGTGAGAACTAGAAGAGAAGAAAGCCAGCAGAACTCTTAACCCGAGCAGAGACAGAGACAGTGTGTGTACCTACAGGACATGCTGAAGAGGACGAAGCGGCTGTTACAGACGCAGAAACACTGGCAGATCCAGTCTGTGATCATCGCTCACCTGAGCCTCATCATCATTACTGCTGCACTCTACCTGCTCACCGCGGCTCCGGTTTCTGACGCAGGTAACACACACCTGCATGACAACAGCAGGCTTACAACCGGCTCGCGTTTCTGCCGTACGTCACGCGCACGCGCGTGCGTGCGTGTGTGGGGGGATGGGATCGGGAAAGGTCCGCGAGCCGGGACTCGAACACGGGACATGTCGACGCGCTGCCCACGAGGCTATCGGTGACAACTCTTTGGTCATTTTTGAGCGAGATGCTAACGGTCTAATCAGATTCAATGATCTATGCTAAGCTAAGCTAAAAGTGCTACCGCCAGACCCGGAGATCGGCTGAATGGATTCGAAAACGGTAAAACTCAACTGTTTAACTCTAGGGGAGCTGGAAAATGAGCCTATTTTCAAAAACAGTGGAGTGTTCCTTTAATACTGGAATATTTTAATATTTCAAAAGTACACAATATTTGCGTTTTTATTCTATTAGAAACAGAGACATTTTTCAAAATATCTTCTTTTGTGTTCAGATGAGAACAAAACTTGAAATTAATTGATCTGAATAATGACACTATTATCTTCTGTAGTTAATTAGCTTGATTAATTAATCACAGGGCTCGACATTAAGCTTTGACAGTCATTCACTTGTCAGAGTAAAAAAGTTACTTGTCCGGGGGAAAAAAAGGTGGTTCTTTTTTTTTTGGCGTAAATGTAATTTATTCTGAAGCAATAGTCTCATCAGTGCTCTATCAGGTATTACTTTAATCAGCATATTTGCCTTAAATTGATTGCTGTTACACTTTTTAACTTTATGAAGGGCAATATTTTCCTAACCTGATTAAATGTACGTCACCATTTACGTCAAATTCTTAAATTTGATCAATACATTAAGTTAAGACACTATATGGTTGTTACCATTCAAATGAAATCAGTATCAACAAACTCCATCTTTCCACTGCAGAGGAAACTGAAGCTGCATCGAAAGTGCCATTTAGATGTAAATACTCAGACTGTTTAATGAAGATAAGAGGTTCCATAAATTAATTTACTCAAAATTGCAAATGCTTAAATAATGTTATTAGATTAATGTTTTACTTTTTTTGACATACAAATATGAAATGTTGGAAAAATGCAATGATACTTTTAAATATGAAATTAAACCAGCAGTAGGTGGTGGCAAGTCACTGTCTTAATGAGTG
>NW_015650694.1:220195-220663 GCF_001515625.1 Sinocyclocheilus rhinocerous | reverse complement strand
GAAATGCATTTTGCAAATAAATTCCTCCAAGCGCATCAAAAAAGTCATGTGACTTTGCGCTATGGGCCGGCAAATCCTGACTAACCAGCGGACTCCACAGCATCCACAGCATCTGAAATGTTGTTATATGGTCATTCGGAAATACCAGAGCAAAGTCTGTCATCCTGTATAATTTGTATAATTGCCTGCCTCCCAGAACTGCGTTCCCAAACAGCAGCATTCACCTCCGAAAGCAATAACCACATTCATTGTGTTTCGTCTGCTCGTTCTGAGGTGCAAGCAATTTATTAACATTATATAGAAAATTATTATATTCAGTAGCTTCTCCTACTTTTCTTAGCGATGTATAGTGCCAGTTTATCAGGAAGTGATGATTTTGTTCTCTTTGACTCGCAACTGGATAGCTCGTTGCTTGTTCGCAAATGTTTTGTGCGATATTCCAATTTTGCGCATAAGTTAAATTCACAA
>NW_015650694.1:207602-220174 GCF_001515625.1 Sinocyclocheilus rhinocerous | reverse complement strand
TATTTTTGAAATAGGAAATATATTTAGTTTCAATCTTCATATACCAATAACAGTCATTCACTTGTCCGAGTAAAAAAGTTACTTGTCCGGGGGAAAAAAAGGTGGTTCTTTTTTTTTTTTTTTGGCGTAAATGTAATTTATTCTGAAGCAATAGTCTCATCAGTGCTCTATCAGGTATTACTTTAATCAGCATATTTGCCTTAAATTGATTGCTGTTACACTTTTTAACTTTATGAAGGGCAATATTTTCCTAACCTGATTAAATGTACGTCACCATTTACGTCAAATTCTTAAATTTGATCAATACATTAAGTCGCAGTATGTTTGTTCATGTTTGTTTCTTTGTGTGTGCTGTTGCGCTTATAGTTTGGATTTCTCCATGAGTCAGACAGGCTGCGTGAGCCTCAACTGACACGACCTTGATACTGTCAATACATTATCCGTTATTAGTCACCGTTTACACTGAAAGTAATAAAATCAGAATCATTCTCGCCAAAGTTTCGGTGCTGCCTTAGTTATTGTTTGTTATTAAAATTTTTATCAGGTTACTTGTCCGGTCGGGCAAGTAAAATTCTCTTTCACTTGCCCCTTCACAAAATCCACTTGTCCCGGACTAGCGTTAATGTCGAGCCCTGAATCAGTTTCATAACTGATGAATTTTGCATCATCAACACTGTCATTTTGCTGTTTATCACTATGAAGCTGCTTTGAAACAAAAATGCTATAAAATAAATGTGACTTGATGTGAAGTCAAGTCTTGAAGGAAATGATGGTGATTTCTGGTGAATGATCTGGTGTGTTAGTGTGCTATCTGATTGTTATTGTGTGTAGATGAGCAGACGCACCTGCTGGTCCTGCAGTTTGACTCCCACCACGCGGAAGCTGTTGCTGCTCGTGTTGTGGTAGATGTTGATTCGACTGAAGCCCTGCTGACCCGGTTTGATCGGCACCCATTTTTTGCTGGTGTCGTCGTAGACCATGACGGAGGCGCGGGCCTGACAGATGCTCTGCTCGCTGAAACAAACCAAACACACAGCGGGTCAATCGATGCAAACACACTGCCCTCATTAGAGTCACTTACCCACCCACCGCTCAGATCACCAAGCGCAGTATGTTTGTTTCTTTGTGTGTGTTGTTGCGCTTATAGTTTGGATTTTTCCATGAGGCACGAGCCTCAACTGACGCAACCTTGATACTGTCAATACATTATCCGTTATTAGTCACCGTTTACACTGAAAGTAATAAAATCAGAATCATTCTCGCCAAAGTTTCGGTGCTGCCTTAGTTATTGTTTGTTATTAAAATTTTAATCAGGTTACTTGTCCGGTCGGGCAAGTAAAATTCTCTTTCACTTGCCCCTTCACAAAATCCACTTGTCCCGGACTAGCGTTAATGTCGAGCCCTGAATCAGTTTCATAACTGATGAATTTTGCATCATCAACACTGTCATTTTGCTGTTTATCACTATGAAGCTGCTTTGAAACAAAAATGCTATAAAATAAATGTGACTTGATGTGAAGTCAAGTCTTGAAGGAAATGATGGTGATTTCTGGTGAATGATCTGGTGTGTTAGTGTGCTATCTGATTGTTATTGTGTGTAGATGAGCAGACGCACCTGCTGGTCCTGCAGTTTGACTCCCACCACGCGGAAGCTGTTGCTGCTCGTGTTGTGGTAGATGTTGATTCGACTGAAGCCCTGCTGACCCGGTTTGATCGGCACCCATTTTTTGCTGGTGTCGTCGTAGACCATGACGGAGGCGCGGGCCTGACAGATGCTCTGCTCGCTGAAACAAACCAAACACACAGCGGGTCAATCGATGCAAACACACTGCCCTCATTAGAGTCACTTACCCACCCACCGCTCAGATCACCAACCAGCAGCAGACCACACCAACAACCTGCCAACAACCCCCCATCAGCAGCAAACCAGATCAACAATGTCCTGGCAACTACCCTAGCAACCACATAGCAACCGCCAGAACAGTCTAGCTGCCACATAGCAACACCCAGGATACTGTAACAACTGCATAGCAACCCCCAAAACACCATAACAACCGCATAGCAACCCCAGTACACCCTAACAACCGCATAGCAACCCCATATCACCCTAACAACTGCAGAGCAACACCCAAGACACCCTAGCAACCACATAGCAACCGCCAGAACAGTCTAGCTGCCACATAGCAACACCCAGGATACTGTAACAACTGCATAGCAACCCCCAAAACACCATAACAACCGCATAGCAACCCCAGTACACCCTAACAACCGCATAGCAACCCCATATCACCCTAACAACTGCAGAGCAACACCCAAGACACCCTAGCAACCACATAGCAACCGCCAGAACAGTCTAGCTGCCACATAGCAACACCCAGGATACTGTAACAACTGCATAGCAACCCCCAAAACACCATAACAACCGCATAGCAATCCCAGTACACCCTAACAACCGCATAGCAACCCCAGATCACCTCTAACAACTGCAGAGCAACACCCAAGACACCCTAGCATCCACATAGCAACCCCCCCCCAAGGACAGCCTAAAAACCACATAGCAACACCCAGGACACCCTAACACCTGCATAGCGACCCTAAGAACACCCTAACAGCTGCATAGCAAACCCCAAGACACCCTATTAACCACATAGCAAACCCCAAAACACCATAAAAACTGCATAGCAATCCCAGAACACCCTAACAACTGCATCTCAACCCCCAAGACAGCCTATCAACCACATAGCAACCCCAAAACATCCTAACAACCGCATAGCAACCCCAGGACACCCTAATAACTCCATAGCAACCCCAGAACACCCTATATCAATTGCTTAGCAAAGCCCAGGACACCCTAAAAATTGCATAGCAACCCCCTGGACACTCTAACAACCGCACAAGAACCCCAGAACACCCTAACAACTGCATAGCAAGCCCCAGAACACCCCAACAACCACTTAGAAACACCAGAACACCCTAGCAACCATATAGCAACCCCCAGAACACCACAACAAACACATATCAAATCCTAGGACACCATAACAACCACATAATAACCCCAGGACACCCTATCAACTGCATAGCAACCCCCAGAACACCCCAACAACCTCATAGCAAACCCATAGCACCCTAACAACTTCATAACAACCCCAGGACACCCCATCAACAACATAGCAACCCCCAGAACACCACAACAACCACATAGCAGCAACACCTTAGAAGACCACTCACATTTGCTTTGAAACATCTACAGATCGTTTTCCCATAAACTAAAATATGTTGCAGATTTTAGTAATAGAATTCACAAACTCCTGATTTAGTTTGAAACCATAACAGACCATCACTGCTGGAGAAAAACAAGCATTTGTGTAATTGGAATACTGAATCAAAACCTCAGAGTTACTGAAACACAGACCATGTGACAACTTGCCCCGATCTACTACTCTTAAAGGACAGAACATGAGAAAACAGACTGAAGTCATAGAGGGAGAGAGTTTGAGATCAGCACTGAACACGAGGAAAACAAGCCCATCTGTGCAGCGCTGCTGAAATGATAAGTTATTGCTGAACACACTCGAGACGCAGTTACTCTGCTCTGAGTACGAGTGTGTCTGACTCTGTATGCTCTTCCAAACACAGTCACTGCTGAAGAATGTTGGTAACCAAACAGTTTTGGGTTCCACAGTATGGACAAAAAATATAATGGAAGTCAATGGGAACTGAAACTGTTTGGTTAACAACATTCGTCAAAATACCTTCTTTTGTTGCTCCACAGAAGACAGAAAGTCATACATGTTTGCAGTGACGTGAGGGAGAGTAAATGATGACAGGATGATGATTTTGGGTGAATTGAAACAGGTCTGAATGCAGTAAAGAATAAAGACGTCATATTCCGCTCCACTCTGCATCTTTCTGTAAATAACTGCAGTCTAATGCAACATACATGAAAAACCCGTCAGCTGATGCAGGACAAGTGCAGCGCTGCTGAAATCATTTCACAAGCTGTGTTCATTCTTCAGGAGGATTTCTGCTGATCAGAGGGAAACGCATGAATAAATGAGACTTTCATGAGACGTTAGACGCGTTCACTGCAGGTTTAGGGCAGAAACACACACACACACACGGCCTCCTCCGCTCACTGAAATATGAACAAACCTTCTCTGTGACATGAATAAATCAAACGCATCTCCAGCATCAGTGTGCAGCATGTGCATGCAGCTGAAATCTCTCATAATCGTCTGACCTCGTGACCTCTCTTGCTCACAATGCTCCAGTCAACCAGTCAGGGTCTATTTGGTTATTATCATCAACACAGCTTCATCAACAGGGAACGCTCAGGCTAATGTTATGAACAAACGTTCTTCTAGTAACGTTAATAGACTGTTCATTCAGAGCCATCTGGTCCTCAATAATGGTCTTTAACATTGCAGTGGCTCATACAGATGAAGACTGAGGTTTATTTGTGAATGCATCATGCAACACGTTTATGCATGCAGCCAATGTGCAATAATACATGTTTCAGACTCCAATGTTGTCACGTGACAATGCATGTTTAATTCAGTGAGTGCTGTTCACATATCATCTAGAAAGTATGATTATTTTGCATTTTTAATCCAGTTGCATGAAAAATCTGATCACACTGAAAAGAAACACTGTGCTGCAGTGACAGATTGAGTTGCCCTTTATGACAGAACACTACAGCTGCTGAGAGTGCTGATAGTCATGTGACCTTCACTTCCTGTCAGAATGAGTGAATGCACATAAACAGCAAAGTAGAATCACACAGAGAATCACTGCAGTGGCTCCTATAGTTTATTTGTGAATGCATCATTCATCAGGTTTCTGCATGCAGCCAGTGTGCAATAATAAAAGACTTCAGTGTGGTCACATGACCTCATTACGCTGCATGTTTAATTCAGCGAGTGCCCAGTTATCATCTCACAAATATGAATATTTTGTATTCTGTATTGTATTGTGTATACATAATAGTTTCTCAATACTACTAACATCACACTGGCTCTATTAATGAGAGCTCATTAGTGTCCGTCTCATTTATTATTATGTCTAAAAATACCTGCTGATTCGACAGACTGGCCCAGTGAACCGTTACCATGACGACAGAGTCTGATGACATCATCACTGCGACCCTGCAGCAAATTACCCACAATCCCCTGGAGAGAGATCAGTACCTATGTCATACCCTTGTCATTATACAAATTTATGTCCTCATTTGTCACAAAAATGCGCACACACTCACACACACACAGACACACACTCACACACACACACACACACTCACGCACGCACACGCACACACATCAGCACTAAACTGGTTTCCATGGTAACAGCGCGTCTCCTCCAGGCCTCTGAGATCACCAGAACAAAAGAGGATCCGTCTGAAGCTGTAAATCAGGCTCCATCCGTACGTCCCTTGTCTTCCGGTTTCACTGCTCGATTAGGATTCAGCTGCACGTCTCAGAGACGAGGAGGAACGTACCTGATCTTGATGTCGGCGAGCGGCACGCCGGGCTCACAGTAGATCTGCGGGAAGTAGAAGCGGTGAGACTGGATGTTAATATCCATGATCATATTAGGGGAACAGGTGCTTCTGGAATTCTGCTTCTCCTGTGTGATTCCTCTCTCTCTCTCTCTCTCTCTCTGCGGCTCGGCTCCCCTCCCCCTCTCCCTCTTCCTCTTCCTCCTCTCTCGCCGCTAACGGTTCATGCACTGAAAGAGCATCTCAGTCGCCTCATGCAAGCGTGAAGCGTTCACCAGTGCATTTCATGGGTGCTCTTCTTCCAATAAAATGACAGGAAAGCTCTGCAGCGGAGATGAGAGGAATATGAATATGAGTGTTTCTCAGTGAAGCTGCGCTGATGTCATCCTTTGTCCGGGACAGGAGCAGCAGTGAAGCGCTGGAGCTCAGCTGAGCGGCGCTCAATGAAATGATGCTGTGTGATGCAGCCTCACCGGTGCGCCATTGGCTGAGAGGATTACGAGGCTCCTCCCACTGCTCTCCAGTGAGTATCCACACGTCAGCCCCTCCACACTCACACTGATGCTCTCTCTCTCTCTCTCTCTCTCTCTCTCTCTCTAGCGGGATTGAAATCATAATTACAATGAAAAGGCTGCAATCTGATTAGGGTTGAATTAAAGGGGAAATGAAGCTGGATCTAAATGGTCTGAAGCACTAACTAGTTTTCGGTTAAACATCGAAACAACATCTAACAGGGGACTGGTTTAGAGAGAGAGAGAGAGAGAGAGAGATACTGCTGTGCACCAGATGACACACTGACACAACTACAGTAATGGATTGATTTCATAAAACAGCTGACTAGAAATAATACAAAAGTAACAGATTCATGGACAGACTGATACAAAAACAAATATATAACCAGACAGACATGCAGACCAGCAGCAGATGAAGAAGCAGAATCACAGTAACTGATCTGAGTTCAGCTTCACCAAGGTCAACAGCCAGAGAGGCTCATGGGATTCATCATGAGTGGCACATGTACATTCCAATCACATGCCAGGAAACGCCTCCGATAGGCTGACAGAAGAGCTGACTGACGTCTGTGATGACATCACCGCAGGGGGCGGGGCCTGTCAGCTGCGATCACACACACTTCCTGTGATCAGCGTCACCTGACTGAGTGAAGCTGACGACACACACCAGCTTCAGGTCGATCAGTCCTGCGTTTCTGAGTCTGTCATATAATTATTACTAACCTGACAGACTCACAGACTCTATTAATAGCAGCAGCAGTCTGTGCTGAAGCCAGAGATGATTTCATGAAAACATCAGCAACCGCAGGAATCTGTCTCAGACAAAACTAACCAAACATTTGAAACAGCGGCTTGATCAATTGAAGCGAGAGCTGAATCCTGACGGAGTTCAGGATGGAAATTATAAGGAGTTTAATACTACTTCCAATTCTAAACGGCATCATTAATTTCATTCTGTGGCTTCATTAGAGTTTATCTGACTTTCACTGCACAGACAAATCAAACACATTTCTCTAAACATCTTTTGTGTTTCACAGAATAAACTCATTCAGGTTTGAATGAAATGATTTCTGAGTGAACAATCCCTCATGAAGCACAGGAACGCTTCTCAGCTCATTAGCAGTCAGACATGAGTTTAAAGGGGTCATATGATGCAATTTCAATTGTTCCTTTCTCTTTGGAGTGTTACAAGCTCTTGGTGCATAAAGAAGATCTGTAAAGTTGCATCACAATATGGCAAGGGGTGTAACATTTCCGTCACACGCTTGAGCTTTTCGGCCAATCACAACGCACTGGATAGTTGGTTAATCAGAGCACACCTCGCTTTTCAGACCGATTAGTTTTGTAAAAATCGACGCGTTTCAGAAGGCGGGGCATAGAGGAGAAACAATAATGTACAGTGTGTGGAAAATAATGTGTTTTTTTAACCTTAAACCGCATAAACACATTTCATTACACCAAATACACAAAATAATGTTCTTTTTAGCAGCATCATATGACCCCTTTAACTCGAGCGATAACTCGAGATTCACTGAGTCGGATCATTACAGCTGATTCACTAAAGAACCGCCTCGTTTCCAACTCACTGTAGATTCAGTTTGCCTACTTCTCTACTGTAAAGTGCTCATCCGACACTGCTATCCCATGAGGCCACGGGAGAGGAGACATCACAAAACAACTCCAACACTGAGTATTCACACTACAGATGCGTGTTAGATCAGCGGCTCCTGCTAGAGCCACTAAACTCATTATTAATGTTATGCGAACTGATGAGGCTATGAGTGTGTTCTGAGAATGTGTCTATATTGAACTGTTGGCCAGATTCGAGTCTGAAATCCATTCATGAATATCTGATCGTTCATGTCGGGGTTATTGCGCAATAATAGCAGCGTCACCGCATCGAGCATCGCTCGCGTGCTCCGGTCACCATGACAACAGCCGCGACCACGCCCTCCGCGACACATCACAGATCCTCCCGTCTCCAGCTCACGTGCCCTTCTTTCTTTCGCGCACTTTTCACACAATCATAAGAAACGCGTACGTTTCGCGCGCTGTCACATCTGTCAGCAGCGACACTAATCGACACTGACGCGGTAAACGCGTCGCGTCAGAAGGCCCGCCGTCCTCAGGTGAACGCGCCTGACGCTTCAAAACCCCGTCATTTCAACCAATAACTCACATATATGTTGATTTAATCCTAAACCCGTGCATATGAATCACAAACTGCCGCTGCAGCTTCGCGCCATTAATAACGGACGCTGCGAGCGCTTACCTCATCTTTTCTTCTTTTTCTTCGTTTTAAGTGAAGATGGAATAATGTCAGCGCAGTCTTTCGAAGACCCGTATGGGTAAAGTCCACGCCGCTTAGCGTTTACCGGTGAATATCCCGTGAGGTTCGTTAAATAATGGATGCGCCGCGAGGAGAGAATGCGACAGAGCCGAACGCGCCGCTCCTGCGTCGAGTGCGTAACGTTTTCTCGTGATTTTGTCGCCGTGTTGAGGTCTCGAGCTCAAGTCCATCTCACAGGGATCGCGCCCGGTCTCCGGTTCGGCGGCGCTTCGGTTGTTATCTTCCGTCCGCCGCGCACCGACTCACCGCTTCTGCCCGCTGGCGCCCTCCGTCACACCGGAACCACCGGAACCCGCGACCGCTGCTCTGAGCGTCTACACGCACAGCTGATGGAACATCTGAGGACCGGAAGACTGTAGGCTTAAACCCGCGCGATCATCATCATCATCATCATCATCATCTTCTTCTTCAACATCTTCAGTTTCAAGCAGCTGAGGAGTTTTGTCGATCGTTTTCTGAACGATACATTAGTATAGAGATCAGCGTTAATTAGCTTTAAAATAAAGATATTAACGAGTAAAATAGAGATTTTAAAAATATGACACACACATAACGCATAAATACTATTTCAGTTTTTCTACTTCAGAATTCCATGTTTAATTCAATGTGTTTTATTATTATTATGTATTTTGTTTATTATTATATTATGGTTTTATTATATTATTATTTGAGAAAGTTTTGAGTGAAAACCGTTTCTATACCCATTTTTTTACCATTTTATTTATTTATTTATTTATTACAATTTTAAAGAATTCTTTGTAAATGTGAAATTAACTAGTAATTTAAGTGTTTTTTTCTGCACCTTTTAAAAATTTTACTAGCGATTTTTGAGTGAAAATTCTTTCTACACCATTTTTTTCCAAATTGTTTTTTTTTTTCCAAAAATTATTCTTTATTTGTGATATTGACTCTCTCTCTCTCTCTCTATCTCTCTATATATATAATATTAAAATATACTGGTATTTTCAAAATAAGGGTAAAAAATCTATATGAAAAATTCCTACACATTATATATATATATATACTGTATATACAGTACTGTGTGCAGGTGAAAATACTAATGGCGAAGACTTCTGCACAGTACTAATATATATATATGATGGGGTATTTTCTAAATTAGTTTACATGCAATCACCTACGATATGACTAAACCTGAACACAAGATTTCAGTCCGTTTGAGTTTTGATCATTTGTGGATGAATCTGTTCGTCAAGAAAAGTGCTTTCTCAGTGTCATCTTATTTAACATTCGTCACAGCAGTAGATGATTATAGAATTAGAAACTCAGCATATGAATCTGATTTGCTTTAATTCGGCACCAAATACAACTAAGAACAAACCCAGCATTAAGACGTTTTTAACTAGAATACATAATAAGGCTTCCTGCAGTGAGTCAGTGTTCTGGTGTGAATCTGCACTTCTTCACCGGAGGAAGCCTTGTTCTCCAGAAAGTAATCAGTAATACTAAGGGAGTGGTGTCGGTGATGAGCGTGTGAGAGCCGGCTCTTCAGTAACAGATCTGGAAGTATTGACTGGGGGATTTGATGGGACTCTTGTGTTTCGGGGCGTCCCGGAGCGAGGGCCTCTGGACGAATGCTTTACACGGTTTGACTGCAGATCGTGCGGATTCAGCTGACCCAGTCCTTCCGGACAGCGGCGTCAGAGAGATCTGCAGAGTCACTAAGTGAAGGGGGCAGATGAGGACGAGGACCAATAAACAGAGAGAGAGAGAGAAAACATTAAGAGACACATGATCATTAAAACATCATCTGCTCTATGCAGCTGTGGTTGCCGGAATTTTACCGTAAAAAATACGGTAGCAATGTTATAGGTTTTACGGTTTTAACTTAAATTTACAGTTAAATACCGTAATTTCATTAACTGATATAATGTTACTATACCAAACTACTGAAGTACTGAAATCTGTTTTGTACCTTCGTAATACACTGATAACCACCAAATGCAGGAGGTGATGAGAAAGTCACACGATGAACCAAAGCAGCTTTTAAATACTAACATATATAGAAGGAGCACAGTGTCATTCACACACACACTAAACACCACACACACACACACACACACTCACTCACACACACACACACACACCTCTTTGCGCCGGGCGCTGGGCTGTAGTTCCTGGAGGAGGGTGAGGAGGGCAGCGTGGAGCTGGAGCTCTTCCTCAGAGAGGAGGAAGAAGAGCTGATGGCTGCTTTAGGAGCCAGACACAGAGACGCAGGACGAGCCGCTGAGGAAACACACAGCAGATGTGAGCAGAGAGAGCAGCTGATAGGATGTTTGTATCAGGGCTGTCAAACCATTACATTTTTTATTTAAATAATTGCATGATATGCCAATTAATTAATCAAATGATTCGCATATAAATTTGGGCTGAGAAATTACCCCACAAAAATCACTTAAAGTCATTATTGTGATACACGAGAAAAGCATTGAATAGACATTACAGCAAAGTTGCTTTAGAAATACATATTTTGATTCAACATTGCATAAATAATGATAATAAATATTCATGTTTTTTTAATTATTTCTAAAATATGAAATGATGAAACAATGAAATGATACTGTAAATATGAAACTAAATGCACCAGTAGGGGGTGGTGAGCCAATGTCTTACTGAGTGAGTCATTGAATCAATCATTCAACCAATTAGTTTATTCAGAAACAAAGCAAGTGACTGTTTACGAATGAGTCACTGAATCATTGGCTCACTCGATTTCTTCAAACCGTGGATTCGTTCAGTAATGAATCAGATCAGTGTTGATCAGAGACACTCAACAGTTCTGCTGTGGCTTTGATTGGAACAATTTTTTGTTTGCAAAACTGAACTAAATTGACAATACTGTCTAAAATGTAGAAATATGAACTTCTTGTTTATTGACCTGATGAATAAGATCAATATTACATTAGCAATGGTGCAGATATTGGGGAGAAACAGCACTCTTGCTGGTGTGACATTGCTAAACTATATCATATGCTGTAAATATGAGAGGGTTATTGTTTGCGCTCATATCACTGCATTCTAATAGCTTGCTCCTCAGACACTGCATCGGTGACAGGTCTGGACGGAGCGCTGTGTTAAATGCCTTAATCATTGTAACACATTAATTAATGCATGTGATGAACACGGTAAGTCTGCAGCTGTAGTCTGTGTGAGTGTGTGTGTGTGTGATCGCGGCACCTTTAGCAGGAGCTCTCCTGTGCTCTTCTGAGATGTTGAGTCTCTTCAGCACGTCGGTCATGTTGATCTTCAGCAGCTGGATCTCATCGTCCTGCATCTGAACGCGCTGCTCCAGGAACGTGAGGCGATCCATCACCTCCATCCCGCTGGCGTGAGAGCTCTGCTCATCTGACACACACACACACACACACATTACTGCATTATTGACTAACTGTTGTCCTGTTTGACACTGTAAAGCTGCTTTGACACAAGCTGTATAGTATAAAGAGCTATAGAAATAAAGGTGACTTAACTTAACACACGCACACATTTCTATAGCGCTTCATTGTTTCAAAGCAGCTTTACATCAATAAACAGAATCAATGACTTCAAATAAGAGTCAAATCCACAGCCTCACACAAGCCTCCTCAGATGCCAGATAGCACAGGTACGTCTGCAAGACGTCTGTTAAAGATCTGCTGGAAAGCATCTGCTGTGTACAAACATCTGATAGACATCTCCAAGATGTCAGTTTTACATCAACATCTTAAAGACATCTTCTAAACGTCTATATGACATCTGATAGGAAACGTCCTAGAGACGTCTCGCAGATGAGCAAACACTATGTCAAAATAGACGTCGAATAGAGTCTCCGTGATGTTCGTGTGCGATCAGGGATGTGTCTCCTGCGGTTCCACAGAGAGAAAAGCAGATGATACGAGTCTACAGCTGCCAGATAAACAGTTTAGGTTTTCAGAACGATCTGGGAATGTTGAGTCTAGAGCGTTGGATATTTTGCCGTGTGATGTGCTCCTGTGTGAAGCATCAGTGAATCGATTGAATCGTGTGTTTGAGTCGTCTGGAGCTGCATAAGGAGGAGTGGATTATAATCGCTCATAATCTCACTGCAGAAATCCAGCTGAAACCATCCTGACGTCCCTCTGTATTCACCGACTGAACAACACAAAACTACCTCTCTCCGTCTGGATCTTTCAATCTCATGAAAACCGGCTCCTATTTCACCTCAAACTCAAAAGGAGGG
>NW_015650694.1:181427-207466 GCF_001515625.1 Sinocyclocheilus rhinocerous | reverse complement strand
GCTCTGCTCATCTGACACACACACACACACACACACATTACTGCATTATTGACTAACTGTTGTCCTGTTTGACACTGTAAAGCTGCTTTGACACAAGCTGTATAGTATAAAGAGCTATAGAAATAAAGGTGACTTAACTTAACACACGCACACATTTCTATAGCGCTTCATTGTTTCAAAGCAGCTTTACATCAATAAACAGAATCAATGACTTCAAATAAGAGTCAAATCCACAGCCTCACACAAGCCTCCTCAGATGCCAGATAGCACAGGTACGTCTGCAAGACGTCTGTTAAAGATCTGCTGGAAAGCATCTGCTGTGTACAAACATCTGATAGACATCTCTAAGATGTCAGTTTTACATCAACATCTTAAAGACATCTTCTAAACGTCTATATGACATCTGATAGGAAACGTCCTAGAGACGTCTCGCAGATGAGCAAACACTATGTCAAAATAGACGTCGAATAGAGTCTCCGTGATGTTCGTGTGCGATCAGGGATGTGTCTCCTGCGGTTCCACAGAGAGAAAAGCAGATGATACGAGTCTACAGCTGCCAGATAAACAGTTTAGGTTTTCAGAACGATCTGGGAATGTTGAGTCTAGAGCGTTGGATATTTTGCCGTGTGATGTGCTCCTGTGTGAAGCATCAGTGAATCGATTGAATCGTGTGTTTGAGTCGTCTGGAGCTGCATAAGGAGGAGTGGATTATAATCGCTCATAATCTCACTGCAGAAATCCAGCTGAAACCATCCTGACGTCCCTCTGTATTCACCGACTGAACAACACAAAACTACCTCTCTCCGTCTGGATCTTTCAATCTCATGAAAACCGGCTCCTATTTCACCTCAAACTCAAAAGGAGGAAATGAGAAAGTATATTTGTTATAAAGAAAATTAATCCCGAAGATTTTCTGCATTTTGAGATTAATATCATGATAACACATTTTGCCCACAAATTCCTATTAATGCATCACAAAAATGTCCATATGTCTTGTTTGTAAATAAATTCATGTTTTTGTTTTGATTTTAGGGTGAAATATTAGCTGTTCTTATAACAAGGTTAATATAGTTAACTAAAGCTAAAATTAAAACCATTTACAAACCATTTTTGTTACTTGAAATAAAATGAACTAAGTAAATAAAAAAAAAATAAAAAAATGTTTTTAACTTTATTTCAGCCATAGTTGCCAAAGCAACATTTCTCATTTTCATGTAGTTTAACTTGTTGTAATAAAATCTTGTAATAAAATAAAAAATAATGAAATAAAAATTCACAAAAACTACATCTCTCACTCTCTCTCTCTCTCTATATATACACTACCAGTCAAAGGTTTATAAAATCACAAAACCACACAAGAAAATTACTAAAAATTAAAATGAAAATAAATGAAAACTGAAAATATAAAAAAATAAAACCAGATTCAAAATATGAATAAAAACTATAATCAAACGATCATCTCGCTCTCGTTATCTTCTACACATTTATAAACTACATCCACTTCAATACACTAAGAAATAAAACTGCATTCAATCTTGTTTTCTGAAAACCGACCTGAAATATAAATAGATTCTGAGAGAGATGTTCAACTCTAGCAGATATTTGCAGTTGATTTACAAATAAACGAGTGTAAGCTCTGCTCATTCACTGACCGATCATGAAGTCTGTGTCGGGCAGCAGACACTCGTCTCCTTCAGAGCGCTCCATCAGCTCACAGCCGTCTGAGAGACACACACTCACACACACACACACACACAGACACACACACACACACACACACAGACAGAGACACACACTCACAGACACACACACACACACACACAGACAGAGACACACACTCACAGACACACACACACACACACACAGACAGAGACACACACTCACAGACACACACACACACACACACAGACAGAGACACACACTCACAGACACACACACACACACACACAGACAGAGACACACACTCACAGACACACACACACACACACACAGACAGAGACACACACTCACAGACACACACACACACAGACACACACACACACACACTCACACTCACTCACACACACACTCACTCACACAGACACAGACACAGACACAAACACACACACTCACTCACACACACACTCACTCACACAGACACAGACACAAACACACACACTCACTCACACACACACTCACTCACTCACACACACACACACACACACACACACAGACAGAGACACACACTCACAGACACACACACACACACACACACACAGACAGAGACACACACTCACAGACACACACACACACACACACACACAGACAGAGACACACACTCACAGACACACACACACACACACACACACAGACAGAGACACACACTCACAGACACACACACACACACACACACACAGACAGAGACACACACTCACAGACACACACACACACACACACACACAGACAGAGACACACACTCACAGACACACACACACACACACACACACAGACAGAGACACACACTCACAGACACACACACACACACACACACACAGACAGAGACACACACTCACAGACACACACACACACACACACACACAGACAGAGACACACACTCACAGACACACACACACACACACACACACAGACAGAGACACACACTCACAGACACACACACACACACACACACACAGACAGAGACACACACTCACAGACACACACACACACACACACACACAGACAGACACACACACACACACACACACACACAGACAGACACACTCACACTCACACACATGATGTCATGACAGATTAGGGTCTGTAAGCGTCTCAAGAGCTTGTGTCGCTGACTGAAGCGTTCAAGGTGTTTGTTGCTCTTCATTCATGTTCTTCAGCAGATCCTTGTGTTGTTTTCCAGTAAAACTGCATTAGATGTGAGGAGAATCTGTATGAGCTGAAGCAGATCTGGCTTTACTCCACTGATTTATGCTTAAAACTTTAAATATTCTGTCAGCATGCAGTATCTGGCCACTTAAAACATCTGAAAGTCTTGTGTATTAGACAGCAAGTGTCATTTAGTTTAAAGAGAGATGCACAAACACACTCTTCAACATTGGGCAAAAAGAAATTTGAAATAATAACAGCAAATCAAAAGTGAAAATCAGATCAATGGCACTCAAAGAGGAAGAGAAAAGAATCAGATGAAATAATGAAACACAGAGAGCTGCTGATGTGTCAGTAATATTCATCAGAGCGCCATATGTTCATTAGCTCAGAGTTTAATGAACACAATCATAATCTCTCATTCTGTCAATGCTGCACATTCATAATCATACAGTCACATATTCATGCATTTCATTACAGGTTCATTTCTTCTCCGTGCAAATAACTGCATAAAATCATAAACTTGACCCATGCTTATACATATTATTAAGACCTGACGATATTAAAAATAAATGCATTGATATTAATATTATTTTATTGGCATTTTATTAACATCAATAATAGTAATAAAAAAGCCTTTAAAAAATTAAAAAGCACTAGATCAAGGTGCTAGCAACACCAAAGTCATGGGTTTGATTCCCAGGGACTGAACTAATTAACACTTTGGATAAAAGCATCTGCCACAGCAAAAATAATTATCATATTAACATTTTTAAATTAATGGTTCATCTTAAAAAACTTTATTTTTTATGAAACCTTCACTGAATGCATCTGTTTGTGCATGCAAGACATGTCGGCCGTTGTTCTGAAACACATTGGTTTATTCTGTACCGGCACAATAAATGACAGGATTCTCACCAGTAACACATTTAATAAAACTTCATGTTTTTGTACTGTGAGCTGCAGATTTTGATTGGTTTATGATGAAAATCATGAGTTTTTGAGTTTTTCTTCCCAAGAAACAGCAGGAATATGATTCAGTCATTGGTGTGAATGTGGAGCAGCTCTGATAAATCCATGTTCAACAACAATCCCTTCTGTCTGCTTCCATCCTTAAAGAGGATCAGAGCTCAATCACGTGTGTGAGGACATGAGACGCATGAAGACACACACTGTGTGACAGACCTGCAGCAGACCACAGTCAGACGATGAGCTGATGAACTGATGAGACACACCGCAGCACAGGAACACTGATGAAGACACCTGATGAACGCACACTCACACTCACTCTCACACACACACACACGCACACACACACACACGCACACACACACACACGCACACACACACACACGCACACACACACACACGCACACACACACACACGCACACACACACACACGCACACACACACACACGCACACACACACACACGCACACACACACACACGCACACACACACACACGCACACACACACACACGCACACACACACACACGCACACACACACACACGCACACACACACACACGCACACACACACACACGCACACACACACACACGCACACACACACACACGCACACACACACACACGCACACACACACACACGCACACACACACACACGCACACACACACACACGCACACACACACACACGCACACACACACACACGCACACACACACACACGCACACACACACACACGCACACACACACACACGCACACACACACACACGCACACACACACACACGCACACACACACACACGCACACACACACACACGCACACACACACACACGCACACACACACACACGCACACACACACACACGCACACACACACACACGCACACACACACACACGCACACACACACACACGCACACACACACACACGCACACACACACACACGCACACACACACACACGCACACACACACACACGCACACACACACACACGCACACACACACACACGCACACACACACACACGCACACACACACACACGCACACACACACACACGCACACACACACACACGCACACACACACACACGCACACACACACACACGCACACACACACACACGCACACACACACACACGCACACACACACACACGCACACACACACACACGCACACACACACACACGCACACACACACACACGCACACACACACACACGCACACACACACACACGCACACACACACACACGCACACACACACACACGCACACACACACACACGCACACACACACACACACACACACACACGCGCGTGTCACTGAACACTGACATCTGCTGGACACAGAGAGCAAAGCTGAACTGAAGCTCACTATGAGATTTTACACAACATTATGAACATGAATGAGACTAAATGTGAATGTCTGAGACTCAACTGGACATTTTTCACTGAATTAAACATGAAACACAACAAACCACTTGAGTTAATACACTACCTAAAACCATAAAAAAAATTGTTAAATCAAATAAAAATAACTGAAATAAAATAAAAACTATTTTATTATTTTACCGGATTTTAATGTGATGTAGTAAAATAACTAAAACTAAAACTGAAATAAAAATTAATAAAAACTATATAGACACATTGGGAAAAAAATTAAAGTACTACAAAATGACAAAAAAAAAAAAGCAAAATTACTAAAATTACAAAGTTAAATGAAAACTGAAAATATAAAAATAAAAATAACCAAAATATTAATAAAAAACTATAACAGTATCTGAATGATATTAAAATAACACATGGCTTATTGCTTTAAAAATAAGTGTTTTGATACCGTGTCTCAGGAGAATCAGCAAACAGAGGACTCAACGCTTTCACAAAAGACTTGTTTATATTTTATAAATACTTTTTCATTGAACAATAATCAGCAGGGATCCATTGCCTTAAAAAAAGTGAAAAAGAGGGACAAAATAAACACATCAAATAACAAATATTCATACCTTCTCTTTTACTCTCTGAAATCAAACGAAAGAGACACACAGATCCAAAACAAAAGCAAAACAAAACAACAACAAAAAAAACAAACAAAAAAAACCATCAGATAACAACAAAGCTCACAATGAGACAAATTAACAAACAAAACAAAAACACAAAAAACAAATAAGATACAAAACAAAAGCAGATTTCGGAACGAGCAACAGTATCTGTGATTGGTCAGTATTAACTAATGGTCGATCAGGAAACTATATATATACAGTATATATAGTTCATATATATATATATATATACTTTCTCTGGAATGATCTGGAATATTTCCCAGTGGTCTGAAAGGTTTAAAATCCTCCGTATAAAACCAATCTGTCTATAATAATCATCAACACCACAGATGATTGACAATTAAACAATCAGCCAATAAAATAAATCACAAAACAAAACCTCACGAACTTCAGAGAAACAAACTAAATAGAGATTAAAATGAGCTGCAGATAAAAACTAGAGTGAAATCAGGCTCAGTGAGTCTCGTCCAACCAGTGTAACGTGCATTTACCGTGTTTTTACACCATATCTGATTTAACTCGTCTGAATATTACTGAAGAGCTCATTAAGACTGACGATAATCATAAATAATAATAAATCCACTGCACTTACTGAGCACAAGACTGCAACAGCACTTCAAAACATTGTTAAACTAAGAGGACTTGAAATGTAGATATATGCTTATACTTCATTTTAAATTATTTCTTTAAATACAATTACAAGTCTCAAAAGTATGATTTAGAGAACTCGGACTCATAACTCAGAGAAAAGGACAGGAATTTAAATAGATTTGTTTTCTCAAAAATAGTCCTGAAAATATATTGCATGTTCCAGCTTTAGAAACAGATTTAATAAAATATCTCCTTTTTGTTCAGAAGTTGAAAGCAGAAAGACGATGCTGTTCACAAATGCAAAAATCGCCATTTCAATCAGAATATGAATTATTCTTCAGTAATCACTGGAAAGAAGCGTTCACCAGCTGAACTAGTTAAGAGTCATAACTAGTATCTTGTCAAGCATGGACAAATAACTCCGCATGTTCAATGTTCAATAAAAATAATACATTTCTAATCCATATATTTTGCATCTAATATTTGCCACACATGTATATTAAGGTGCTACTAAACAGCTGTGTCCGTCTCTCATCAACAGCAGGTGAAAAACGATATTAAACACAAATAATAAAATGCAACTAGCCTTATAATGGTGTCTAGAGGAACAAAATGAAGAGTTATTAACTCGAAGCACGCGTTTAGTAGATTTCCATCCAATTAAAGCTCTGCATCTGAAAAACCAAGCCGAAGAACAAGACAAACATGACAGGGGATGTAATAGTGCAATTTCTCTAGGGGGGAACTAGAAGCGTCATCAAATAAATATTAAAATACATTTGTGCATTCTACAGGATCTGAATCTAGAAGCTCAATTTCATTCATATAAAACACAGGCCAAACACTTCGGCTGCTCTGATTCGTTGGTTAGTTGGCCGTGTTTAACCCTGCAGGTTTTGTGATTCTCACCGTCCTTTGGTTCATTTGGTCAGAGTCGTCAGATGTTAAAGAAAGAGGAAAAATGAATGGTCTACAAAAGCTGAACGTCGATCAGAAGAACATCAGATGAGCATCTCCTCCAGACCTTAAAGGGACAGTTCACCCTAAAATCAAACGATAGGATAGAAACAATACTGTAGAATAAGTGTTCGGTTCCCAGCATTCTTCAACATATCTTCTTTTGTGCTTAACAGAGGAAAGAAACTCATGCAGGTTTGGAACGACACGAGGGAGAGAAAATGATGACAGAATTATCTTTTTTGGATGAACTGTCCCTTTAAGGCCGATTCACACCAAAAACCGTAACGATAACTATATAACTAATAATAACTACAGTCTAAAACAATGGTGTGGGATTTACTTTGAAACTATTTTCACTCAGAAATGGCTAGTAAATTTCACAAATAATTATGAAAAGAGGCAAGTAACACTGAATTAAATGTGACGTTTTGAAGTAGAAAGGCTGAAACTGTATTTTCTCTTAGAATAATTTAAAGTTTTGTCCGTCGCTTTAAATGCTTGAGCTATCTGAATGTTTTTATTCTTTATCATTTTGACAATATCCTTAATCTGTGCCGTTATAGTTGTGGTGGAACTCGTTATTCTCATGAAATTAAAGTGATTATAGTTATCGTTATTTCATTATTGGCGTGAACAGACCTTTAGTCTGGGTCTGTGGTCTAGTCTTGGTCTCGACTAATGGAGATGTTTTATGAAAGCATCAGTGTTGTGGATCCTTCAGAGATTCTCCCATCATCCCTCAGCAGTGTGACAGTCCAGTGTGCTTGACCAGGAGTTGAACAGAACCACCGAACCTTCAGCGAGCGGATGAACAGAGAGAGATTGGAATGAGTCTCTGAAGGAGAAATGAAGAAGGCAGATTAATCGTGGATTAAGACCGGAGACTCGTTCTGGTCGTGTCCTTCCATCATCACCATCTAACGGGCCTGAATGCTGACCAGAACCGCTCCGCTTCCACTGGACCGCACAGATCACAGTCTCACTGCAGGTTCTTGAGGATGCGGCCGTAGCGGAAGTCGTAGACGTGTCGGCACAGGTACACCAGCTGCGGGTCGATGCCATCGGGCACCAGGTGGTGGGCGGGGCCAGTGCCGTCGGAGGGGCGTGGCACCGGGCGGTGGGTGGGGCCAGTGCCGTCAGAGGGGTGTGGCACCTGGCGGTGGGCGTGGTCAGCACTGTCGGAGGGGCGTGGCACCATCAGGGCGTGGTCGGACATGCCCTCCGAGCGGCGCTTCACCAAGGCACAAAATCTGCAACATCACATGCGATTATGAGACACGTGCGTAAGGAATGCATCTGAGCGGCGGCACAGCGCTTACCTACAGTACTGTGCTAGCGGCAGGACGTAGCATCGCTCCTCGATGCAGGCCACGCTGTTCTCATCCTGATGACGGGAGGCGAAGATCTCGTTCTGAAAGAAGACACGTGATGTTTACTCCTGAAAAATCACCCGGCGGGACTAACCCGCTGCCAGTGTGTGTGGGGGGTAACGCATTACAAGTTACGTCATCAGATTACTTTTTCCAATTAACTAGTAAAGTAATGCATCACTTTTTATTTACAAGAAAAGTACGAGTTAGTTTTTCAAATGTATTTTTGCATGTATTGACTAACAGCTCTCCGGTTGCCATGTTGAGAGGAATCAAGAAGCGTCGTGTGAACATGAGGACACTGCAGTTCTGGACTAAATGTCAACATGCATTTACTCGTCTCACTCAGATTCAGTATTCCTCAAAATGAAGAAAAACAGTGAAATGCAAACCTGCAATAATGCATTTAATCCCATTTTATTAACCAATGAACTTTGATGATCCAATTCAAACATACTAATAAGCAAAAATGACTTTAGGTAAACATTTGTTTTTCTTTTTTTTTTATTGCTGAAGAGTGTTGAACTTCTCCTGCGTTCTCTTCTTCATGTAATCCAGAACGGCAGCACAGCTGAGAGGTTTGCATGTATTGACTAACAGCTCTCCGGTTGCCATGTTGAGAGGAATCAAGAAGCGTCGTGTGAACATGAGGACACTGCAGTTCTGGACTAAATGTCAACATGCATTTACTCGTCTCACTCAGATTCAGTATTCCTCAAAATGAAGAAAAACAGTGAAATGCAAACCTGCAATAATGCATTTAATCCCATTCTATTAACCAATGAACTTTGATGATCCAATTCAAACATACTAATAGGCAAAAATGACTTTAGGTAAACATTTGTGTTTCTTTTTTTTTTATTGCTGAAGAGTGTTGAACTTTCTTCTCTTGCGTTCTCTTCTTCATGTAATCCAGAACGGCAGCACAGCTGAGAGGTTTGTTTGAGCGGCGCCCTCTACTGTACAGACGGGAATTTACATTTCCTTCAGCCTGAGGCTAGTGCTAATTTCGCTAACGAAAACTGTGACGAAAAATTTTTGTTGATTAGCTTTTTTCCCATGACTAAAAGGAGACGACGACGAGACGACAATAAGGTCAATAAACGATAACTGTGACTAGATCAACATGCAATACTGTTGACGATGAAAGACGACTAAAATGAATTAAAAAAATTTTAAAAACTATACCAAAATTTATTTTAATTTTCGTCGAAAAAACTAAAATTGCTGCTCACGCCTCTACTGCATATGTAATCCAGAACGGCAGCACAGCTGAGAGGTTTGTTTGAGCGGCGCCCTCTACTGTACAGACGGGAATTTACATTTCCTTCAGCCTGAGGCTAGTGCTAATTTCGTTAACGAAAACTGTGACGAAAAATGTTTGCTGATTAGCTTTTTTCCCATGACTAAAAGGAGACGACGACGAGACGACAATAAGGTCAATAAGCGATAACTGTGACTAGATCAACATGCAATACTGTTGACGATAAAAGACGACTAAAATGAATAAAAAAAATAAAAAAAACTATACCAAAATTTATTTTAATTTTCGTCGAAAAAACTAAAATTGCTGCTCACGCCTCTACTGCACGAGCGTTCATGTGTGCGGTTGCCAGATATCAAGAGTTTTTTGTTAAAAGGACACATCTTTGTGCTTATTGGTGAAAGATGCAATTCCTGAAATGGAAAAATAAATTTCTCAAATGACAACAATCATTACGATTGTAATTTTGAGCAAAAATAATTGTTTATCAGTTTAACTATTATACAGCATGATGAAAATGTGACGAAAAGTCTTCACTGACTAATGCTCAGACATTTAGTCGACTAAAACTTGACTAAACACAAGCAGGACGAGCTTGACTAAATATGATAATAACTAAAATTTACATCCGACACAGGACTAAGACTAATTTAAAAGACTAAATTCACTACCCTTCACTTTTGGTGTGAAAGGGCTTTTACATTTGCCAAAAATAGAACTTTTTATATTAAAAACAAAAAAGCAAGCCCAGGCCAGATGAGAAAAAGTAACGCAAAAGTAATGTAACGCAATACATTCTATAAAAAGTAACCAAGTAATGCAATTAGTTACTATTTTAGGGAGTAACGCAATTCTGTAATGCATTACATTTAAAAGTAACACTGCTGCAGGACTGAAGTGTGTTCAGATCACTAACCCAGCATAATAACAGCAGCGGCTCACCTCGCAGTGCATGCTGGGATCTCTGCCGCCCTGCGTGTGCTCAGGCCGATAGTACCAAAACAGACTCATCATCAGCTCTCCTGAAACAGAACCGATCAGATCATGTGATGAATGAGCAGAGACACTTAAAGCTCCTAAAAGACTCCAGCAAATATTGTTTTAAATGTCACATAATATAAGACTTCAGGTCATCAGTGTCATGCCGGGAACTATGAATTCGCCGTCTAGTTTCTGTTAATACAACAAAAATGAATCCTGTAGTGCAAACATTAATTGAGTAAACAAAAAAGCCACAAAACGGCTCCAGATTCACTCAAAAACGACTGATAAGCAGCATGAAGATCTCGTGTGCATTCACACAAACACCACCAACAGGTTAAACATCAAGCAGAGCTGCAGTGAAGCTGGTAATGAACACAAGACACTCATCCTGAGTCGCATAGACATTAGTGAACAAATCTTTCTTTTGAGCCGATGAACCAGTACACAAAATCATCTGAAACAGCTTGTGGCTCGAGTCAACACAGATTTACAAGTTACTCAAAAAAAGGTGAGTTGATTAAGACTAGCTTATTCACTTTAAATCTGCATTTCCCACCATTATTGTGTGCTTTAGTAATATCACTGCATATACGTCATGTCATCACGTGATTGAACTGCTAAATCGGTGAAACATGAAACTACTTCACATCACTAGCTTTGAGTCGTCTGACACAGTGCCGTTTTTATTCCCTGCACATGATTTGCGAGGTGATAAATGATAACCTGTTCTGGGGTCTTCCCACAGAGCTGAGATCTTGGCCACGTATGGCAGGGATTTCTTGCGGGGTCCGGATCGTACGAGCACAGTGTCTCGTACCCTGATCACCTCTCCGTCGCGCTCCACTCCTTCATAACTCTGACGGAGAACCGTCTCGTCATCGCCCTGCAGAAGCACAGCCATTACAGGTCAAACTCACAGATCTGACCTGCTCAACCATTCACCAGTCCTTCAATCGCTCACCGCAATAAACACCTCCTTCTCCATGGGGACTCCGACCGGACGCCATCCGTTCGTGGCCTGCCGGTGGCTCGCCTTCTTCTGATGCTTGGCACTTGCTGTGGGGTGTTTCTGGGATGATCTGCTGTGGCCCATAGTGAGCGAGCCATTGGATGGCTTGGTGTTCTGAGGGCATTCTTTGCCCACCTTAAGCCTGACTTCTGCCTCGGACATCGTGGACAGAAGGCGCGGGGTCACTCGGGGCATGCTGGGACATCCGGAGCGCGGCAGGGCCGGGGGAATGAGGAGCGTGCGACTGTGCTCCTCTTCTAAAACAGCACAATCAAACACTTCCATGAGTACTAAAAACATGCATCTCAATTTTAAAGTCAAGTTTTGAAAAATTAAAGTAAACGGTGGTTTACTGAATAAACTATGGCTCTGTCTTTAAATTAAAAGTCAGTTTTTTTTATGCAAAACAATGCATATTTTAATCAGAATTGCATGCTGTCAGGATGAGACTTCATGCAAAATGGAAACTATGAATTTCTAACATTTAAAGATAGGGATAAAACCGTAAGATGCTAGTAATGCGCTGAGGAAAACACGCTCTCTACTGTAGCGTACTTTGGTGCGTTCAAGTCTTCTTGGGAAGTTTGTATTTATGAGTTGGTAAGTCGTGATTACGGCATCATGTCGTTTAATGGCTCTGTCTTTAAATTAAAAGTCAGTTTTTTTTATGCAAAACAATGCATATTTTAATCAGAATTGCATGCTGTCAGGATGAGACTTCATGCAAAATGGAAACTATGAATTTCTAACATTTAAAGATAGGGATAAAACCGTAAGATGCTAGTAATGCGCTGAGGAAAACACGCTCTCTACTGTAGCGTACTTTGGTGCGTTCAAGTCTTCTTGGGAAGTTTGTATTTATGAGTTGGGAAGTCGTGATTACGACATCATGTCGTTTAAGTCACGTGGGTGGGAGCAAGATGCCAATGTACCATTTCTAACAAAAATTCACCACGATTTTTAAACTCTACTTCTACAAAATGACAAATAAAGAAGGCAGCGGCTATTTGCACTAAATGTAAATAGCATATTTTCTTAGCGATAGATGCTATTTACACTGTTAAAACAGCAAAATTTTCTGCTATTTATACTACTTATTGCAAATAGTAGCAATTATCTGCACGTCAGTATTGTAGTACATTATAAAACCCTACCCTATCCCTACCCAATACTTTATTTTCAACTTTTTGATTATTTCCTACATTTTTATTGAAAATAAATGCCTTTCCGATGCGATATGAGATTTGAAAAGGGAGAAAAAAGTTTGGCAAAAGGCGGGTTCGAACTCGGGTCGATCGCGTCAAAATGCACGCGCCTTACCATCTACGCCACTGAAGCTGATGGTAAACGAACGTCTTTTTTCAGTGTTGACTGTCCCAATCAGACGTTGGTGGGCACACTTAGTGTAAATAGACACTCTGAATAAAGAATGCCAATCACGTGTGTTTTAGCTTTTTTTGTTTCTGTTTAGGTTCTGTAAATTGAATTGCTACATATTCTGGTATTCAATGGCATTCTGTGCATGCAACTTAGGTTTACTGTATATGAAAACAATCATTAATTTCACCAAATTACCATCGCTGCATCCATCGCTGATTCCCTTCAACTCAGAAACTCAAGGCTTAAAAAAAAGTTCAGTTTCCCACTCGTAATTACGACTTTACTGTGGCGTTCAACTAGTAATTACGATCTTTCCGACATGACTTGAGTGCACCATTAGGCTAGTTTAAAGTGGTTACGTCTTATGTTTAGGACAATTTGGATCGTGCAATTCTCCCGAACTTTGCTGCAGAATAACTTACGTATGCTGCAGCACAAATCACTAGCTCAAGCACGTATCGTAACGTTACACTGGTGATATCGTGCAGCGATACCACCGAAGAGTCGTCATCCTCACCTGTTTTGATTGGATGGCTGCAGCTGGAGCAGTTGGTGGAAAACGAGCAGGTCCTGCTCTGCACGGCGCTGAAGGCGTATCCGCTGACCCGACAGGCCTCGCCGCAGCAGGGTGACCTGACTGACCCGCAGAAGGCAGGGTGTGGGACACCTGAGGAGGCCAGCAGCTGGGACCCGGAGTGCGTGCAGGGCAGCATCCGAGCGCTCAGACTCGCCGTCCCCGGATGAGCGATGTGGACGTAGTAGCTGGAGCAGCAGGGATCCACACACAGGCAGGGATGAGCGCTGAGCGTCAGGGCCGGATGCGCCGGAACCAGGCACTCGTGCTTGACCACCGGCTGCTCCTCGCCCTCGCCATACGCCTGCCGCCCGAGGAAGAGCGCCAGCCGGTGGCAATACCCCACCGAACCCTCCGGCGGACAGCAGAAGTACGGACTCAGCTCTGCTTCCACCGGCTCCTCCTTTACTAGCTTCACGGGACGATATCCCAGCATGCTCTGGTATCCTGCTTCAGCCAAGCGGTGGCTTTCCGGAGTCGGCTTTGACTCGAAGCTCCTGCTTTTGCACACTTCGCAGGCTCCTTCCAGTTCAGGCTGCGTCCAGTTGTGTTTCCCGGACTTCTGCGCTTGGGGTTTGCAGACGGTCTTACGGTCCGTTTTGAT
The DNA here is from genome assembly GCF_001515625.1 of Sinocyclocheilus rhinocerous. Classification (NCBI taxonomy): domain Eukaryota; kingdom Metazoa; phylum Chordata; class Actinopteri; order Cypriniformes; family Cyprinidae; genus Sinocyclocheilus; species Sinocyclocheilus rhinocerous. The sequence continues at coordinate 192,843 of NW_015650694.1, read as the reverse complement.
CCTGTGCTTGTTTGCGGCGGTTGAGCTGGTGAGCTTCAGCAGCGCGGCGGCGTTGAGTCCAGCCAAGCGTCTGGGAGTGGGAGCGTACAAACTCAAAGTGTCATGCGTCTTATCGGTCGAGGCCTTTTTCATCCGCTTGGGCTTTTGGCACGTCTTTTCGGCTCTTTTCGAGCCGGTCTTTGTTTGCTCTGTAGTGGACGAACCACCGCCTTGTTTCCTAGCGAGTTTGGCACCTGGCGGCCCGTCGGTTTTCTCGAGCAGAAGACTGTTGAGCGCCTCGGCATTGAGCGAGGCTAGTCTACGTTTCCGTGGCTCCTGAGCTGAAGGTTTATCAATGGTGGCCTCCGGTTTGGTTTTGAGGCGCTCCTGCAATGACTCCCTGCTGTTTTCTGCTTTCTTGTAGGGTTTTGGTTTCTTTTTGTGCCCTGAAACTCTATTAGGATCCACCTCGCACACCTTGGTGTCATCATCAAGGCGAGTGAGCAGAACGTGGCAACTCTTGGCCTCGCTTCTTCCTCGTAACGGGTAGAGCTTCCGATGGCACTCACTCGTAGTATTGCACTTTCCTTTCTTGGTCTTAGTTTCATTCATTTTCATTGAATGTTTTGCCAAACACTGACTCTCCCAAGCGCTGGACTTGACTTTCTTCGCCATGTCTTTCTTGGCCTTGCCTTCTCGCAATGAATGCACAGGCCAGGCTCCGCCCACAGTTTCACCATGTGACCAGCGCTCTACGTGGCCCCGCCCCTCGCCTCGATACTGGCCAATGGAAGCGTTTTTCCGAGCATGGGTCATGACATGCTTCCTGAGAAGAGCTACGGGATAAAGAGGATCTCAAGTTAATATAAAAAAAAACATGAACACGAGAGGAATCACTGCTTTTAGTAAGAAGAGGGTTTCTGCAGTTTTAAGAAAGTAAATTTAAGACCATGGAAAGAATATTTAAGGAATAAACTGAATGGAAAACAATCTAAATAATTGTCTTGTATTAATAACACTTCAAAGTTATAAAGTAATATTTCTAGCTTGAATACCTCTGCTCTCAACCACTTAATATAGAAATAACTTTACTGTACCTTCTGATCAAACTGCAAAAAAAGTGCTGTTCTTCAAACATCTAAACATCCTTAAATTAAGATACATTTACAGGAGATGCGCAAGAAACAGATCAAATATTAAGTGAGTTTATGATTAAAACAAGAACACATATCTGCCAAAGGCCTCAGAAAAATCAAGGGAAAACAAGTTTATTTTCTGACCCCATTGGCAGATATTTGTTTGTTAAGCATAAACTCACGTCATTTTGTTTAATTTCTCAGAAAGCAAAACTTCCTATCGTCTTTGTGCATCTCCAGTAAATGTGTCTTGATTTAAAGATGTTTAGATATTTATACTGGAAAACAAGACAGAAATACTGAGGAAGATGTTCATTTTTGCAGTGAGTGCGTGCAACATTTAATGTCACGACTTTATCAATTTAAGAGTTTCTGCTTCGATTTAAGACCTTTTTAGGCCTTCATTTGTGGAAGGGCGAATAAGACTTTTTAAAACCCGCAGAAACTGATTACATTCAAACATCGTTTTCTGAGGACTGAATAATATGTGCAATAAATCCTCACATTATATTACTGCAGCTATTTGTGCTAAAACAATGTCACATTTAAAGAACAGTTTACCTTGAAACATCAGGTAAATTCTGTCATCAAATACTGACTCCCGTGTAACTCCAAACTTGTTTACTATCATTTTCTCAGTGGAAACACAAAATGAGAGATTGTGAAATGTGATAGCACAGACACTACTGGAGGAGAGCTGAACCGAGCTGGACGATAACATCACTGAATCAACGACGAACTGACTTTAACTGAGAAACTTGTGTCCTCTTTTTAGTGCTGGACTTGACTAGTTTGCTGTGAGACGGTTGTCTCTATTTCATACACGCAGGTAGACTGAATAAGGTCTCAGAGCTTCAGCAGAGATCATCAGTGATAACTGAATTTCAGTCTGTTCATCACACTCAGACTTGGGATATACAGAGCGTCAAGTCTGCTCAAGCTGTCAGGTGCATTCAGGTCACTTTGGTCAGAGCAAGAATGCAATGCACCATTTCTACAAAAACATCTGCAAGATTTTTTAACTTTACTTTTACGAAATGTGCATGCGGCGTTTTCCCTTTTTACGCTTTTATTCAAATTATGAAGGTTCTGTAAATTGAATCGTTACACATTCTACTGTAGTCGTGCAATACTATGGAATTTTGCACATGCAACTAAAGTTAGTTTTACTGTAAAAGAATAAAAATAATTGAATTCAATTGAAGTCCATTATATGGAGAAGGTTTGTTGTGGCGTTCATGTGCGTTTAACTGGTAAATACAGTCTTCCCAACATGAACGCACTATTAGAGTTATGATGTTTTGTGTCTACTCCCATTCACTTTTGCTGGGTGAAGCAAAGAGCGCCTGAGACGGTTTCCAACACCACTTTGAGCAGCATTTGTGTTTGTGAGTGATTAATCACACATGCTGAATCTGGAATAGTTCTCACTATTTTACTATTAAACTCAGAATACAGCAAGAATATGAATTCGTGTAGGTGTCTTTTAATCCATGAAACAACAAAACTGTGTCCTTGAGCAACCCATTCAGGGTTCGAACCTACAACCTTTCAGTTACACCAGATCTCCAAGCTTTAACTGACCTGCAGTGTGGTTAGTAACGTTTGGTGATCGGAAACCGAAGTGCATGTCGGGCCACGGAAAGTGCGACGCCGAACCTGCCGCGAGCTCCTACGGTCGTGACGTCACGCCGCTCGTTAGCTCGTGACGTTGTCGCGGCGTTTGTTGTTTACTAGAACACGAGAGGCCTGACGTCATCCTTCAGCAGAAATAACGCCCTTCCTCAACAACAAACAACAACAGCGTCGGTGGCGTCACAATATAGTTACACAGTGCTCGCGATTTAAAGCGCCCTTGATTTGCGTGCGAGGATCAGACGCGTCCGCGCAGCACGGAGCGCGACTGAACGCGAGAGACGCGCCGCGCCGCGCCGCGCAGCGTGTTTATTCGCGTGCAGCAGCGCGAACACTCACCAGTAAACGCACGGAGGTCCCGCGGGGTGTTTGTCCGGAGCTGCTCGTCTGCTGCTGCTGCTGCTTCTCTTCCTGCTTCATGCGAACCAATAACACACACACATGCTGATCCTCGCAGCCTCCTCATCCAATCAGGAGAGCACGAGTGTGCAGCACGCTCTGCGTCCGAGCGGCAGCGCGAGAGCGCGTTATTAATCATAAACACTGGAGCATCATCGCTCTGTCTGTCTGAAGTATCTGAGCACTTCTAAACGTGTGAATGGCACTGCATTAGATTACAAGAATATACTCTGTTTTTGCTCTTACAGAACATTTGAACATGCTGCTGCTTCCCATACGGAAATTTAATTTATGACATATATTGCCCTATATATCAAACATGATATTGCCATATATTTACCTATAAGGCCATATATAATTTTCACATATGTTCATTCTCTGAGTTTAAACCCTCATAAGAAAAGTTATTTTTTTATGATATTATATGTAGCAATCATATATGCAACTTTATATTTAAACAAAATATATTTAAAAAGATGTTTATATATATATATATATATATATATGTATATACAGTACTGTGCAGAAGTCTTCGGCCATTAGTATTTTTATTACAATTAATGGCAAAAGGAATGTTTGGAAGTGTGAACTGATATTTCCTCCTGACACACTACAGCAAAAGATAGAAATAACTGACTTACAACCATTTATTTGTTGGTGAAAATACTAACGGCCGAAGACTTCTGCACAGTACTGTATATATACACACTGTATATTACACATACATTTATATGTTAGTAGATAAAATTGTTCCAATTTAGGTTTCATACATTATATTTTTATGTAATATGACAATACATTTCATATATGTACTTGCGTATGGGTTTTACTGGCGGTGTACTACAGCATGAATACTGCTGGCTTTTGGCAAACATCTAATGTTCCTCATCTGTACGTCACATTGGAGAACAGCATCTGCTGAATGTAAGTTCTGGATCTCTTACAGTCCAGCCTCATCTGGGTTCTCGGGGTCTGGAGTCCCTCCTCTCTGAGTAACAGGGAATGCTCTCAGAGCGTTCTGGCAATGTTCTCTCAAAGTCATGTTCTTCTAGTAACATTAACAGAATGTTTGTTTAAAGTTATCTGATGCACAAAAATGCATTATACGTTGTTCGTGAAGCTTTTTTCTGAAATGTTTCAGTTGGACAGTTTGTCTAACTTTTGAAAATTTTTTACTTGTTTCAGAATGTTCAGAGAACATTTAAAAAGTAGCATTCCAATGATGTTTGCAAAATGATACAATGAATTGTTTCCATGATGTCCGTACATTGAAGTCCATTATATGGAGAACAATCCTGGAACGTTTTCCTCAAAAACCTTCATTTCTTCGCGACTGAAGACAGAAAGAGATGAACATCTCAGATGACGTGGAGAAGAGTAAATGATCAGAGCAGTAACTCCTGAGAAGACTGAAGATGAAGCAGCCTGATGAAGTGTGCTGGTGAAACTGCTCCGATGATTGAGATGTGTTGATTGTTGAAGGTCACACACATCTCCAGATATGACTGTCAGAACACAGAAAATCACCGCTCACTTTCACTTTCAGTCAGAGAGCAGGGCTGCACTAACAGAAGACTAGCCACTTTGGTCACAGAGTCAAAAACATGTTTCCATATGAACAACGCATTCAACACTAGAACAGAAGCAAGAGACTCCGACTGAAAGCTATTGTTTAGTGCACACGCTCACAAGCTAAATCCTGCTTCACTTCACACCTTCGAGTCAATTCAGTTATATTTTAGAAGTAAAACACTTTATCCATGAATACAAGTGATGCCAAAGCAGAATATTCAGATCACATGTTAACAAATGTTTCGATTGCATTGGTTTAATGATTAAATATGAAGCATATGAAAGACACAAGGGCAATAAATGATGCGATGGGTGAGTTATTATGCTTTAATCGAACCTGTGAACTATGAGAGTGATAATGCTTAACTCCTTACAGACGGTCCACAGTTATAGAGTCATGAGAATACATCACAACACACAGAAATCAGTGTTTATTAGCACTGCACAGAAGCATCAGGTGCGGGAAGATCAAAACAAGAAATTATATTGCACAATAATTCATATTTTTTTGCAATGTGACCATCTTAAGCTGTATAAATGAACATGAATTAATAATGAACAATAGCAAATCTCTAATTGGATCTCATGTACACTAAAATAAAAAAGGTAGCATCTAAATTAACTGGATTTTTTCCAATCAAATTATTATTTGGCATCACCGAATCAACCTAAAATACATTCATTTATACCAACACTCTTATTTATGAGTTAAATCAGGTGCATTGCTCTTTAAGCTGTCGATCGCAGGTTACCATGCATTTTTTCCCAGTGTAAATCAAGGATCTGGATCATATTAACTGGATTAATAACCGTTCATAATATGCTGAATGAGAAGGAAAACAATGATATTTAACAGCTATGGGACATTTGATAAATTCCTGATTATGTTCAGTTCTTTGCATGTATCTGTGTGTAAATGTACATACCAGGGTTATTCTAGTTTACTAAACCTAAAAAATACATTTTCATTACTTGAACTAAAATAAATGTTAACTAAAATAAAGAACTGTATTATTATTATTATTTATTTTATTAAGTCAACATTCCATTTTCATTTATTACCTTGATGCACTAAAATAAACACATATATATTATGCAAACAAAAACTTTTATTTTGGATGCAATTAATTGTTTGACAGCACTAATATATATATATATAATTATACAAAATGACTAAAACAACTATAACAAATATAAAAATCTAATTCAAAACCTTAACAAAGAATGATAATAATATCTCAATGTACTAAAATAACAAAAAGTAAAATAAATTATATTATTTAAATGTTAGAGAACTTTAATTTGGATATTTTGTATTAAACTAAGAGTAAAGGATTTTTGGAAACACTTTACTTAAAGCCTTTATGTATAATGCATTATAAAGGGTTGTTAAAGGGAATAATGCATTATAATTATTCATAATGTGCGGTGTAATACATTATATCTTGTCGTAAATAAGTATAACCGAATTTTAAATGCATAGTGTAACAATGACTTGATAAGTGTTACAATGTATCAACTGTAGAAGGTGCATCACAAGGCTTTAAGTAAAGTGTTACCAGATTTTTTATGCAGATTGTTGTGGCTTTATTTGAACCTTTTATGTTATTGTTTTGTATGCAAAGGTCACAGTTCTCAAAACACTTCTGAAACTAGCAATCTAATCAGAAGCTTTCAGCTCATGCAGCGCTTCACGCTGAACAGGTTGTTGCCTATTCCATAGACATACGGGCTGACTGTGGTGTAAAACGTGGTGAGGAAGAACTCCAGCTCTGACCACAGTGTGAAGGAGTGCGGGTCCCACAGCAGATGCAGGATCAGATAGACGGTCCAGTTGAGCTGGAACAGAGTCATGGCCGCAAGGATGGCCTGCGTGCTGCGCTGGAAGCCAGATCTCCTGGGCCGCTGCTGGGACGTCTGCGATGCCTGTCGGGCCCTCACCGTCTTCTGCTGAGTTATTAAGATCCTGACGATCATGCTGCTCGTTATTGTGACTATCAGCAGAGGCAACAGGTTGCACACCAGAAGGAAGGAGTACTTGTAAACGCGGTTGCGAGTCGGGCACCTGGTTAACGAGCACTGGAAGAAATCGACCGGACAGCCCTGAGACGAGGAGTTCTGGTGACTCCAGTCCAGGTTAATGAGAAGCGTGGGCAAGCCGAAGACCAGAGCCACTGCGCCGCAGAAGACAGAGAGAAGCACGGCCGAACGCAGACTGTCCATGAAGACGGGCCGGCTGACCCGCGTGTGCACGTCCCGCAGCTTCTGATAGCGGTAGATGCTGATGAGGACCGTGAAGAGGATGCTGGAGATCTCCCCGAGGATGGTGAGGAACTTCAGGCCTCTGCAGCTCCAGACGCTGATCCTGCGAGAGGAGCGCAACAGCAAGATGTCGTAGACGTCCACGATCACGATCTCCTCCAGATTCGCCGCGGCCAGCCCGAGGAGAAAGATCTCGAAGGACTTCAGGCGAGGCGTCTGTAGGAGCGAGATAATCAGGACCGTGTTTCCTACAACGCCGATGACGGAGATGACGATCCTCAGAGCCAGAAGGTCCACGTAAAAGCCCTCCATGGCTCGACCGATGCGTTCTGCAGCAGATCTGGAGCCGCTTCTGCTCCAGCGGATCAACGTTTCTGTCATATCCCTGCATCCTGCTTAATTGGAGCTTAAGGAGGAGAACGGTGTAATTGATGCCTTAGAGCTTTGGTGTCCTTCATCTGGTGACGAGCAGGCGCTCAGGCTTAATTTCTCCATGGAGTTTGGCCTCACATCTCCATCACGGACTTGATGATTGACAATAAACAGCGGCTTCCAAGCAGAGCTGCTTTCATTATTTTTAATTAAAAACATTTTGCTGCGTCACACATTTGTATGACAGGTAGAATAACCTCATTAACAGATCTCTCTCTCAATCAAAACTACATTAAGAAAATCTTTATTTCAATCTAAAGTTTTACACAGTTATTCATAATAATACAAAGGTGCTTGTAGATGCTTTTGGTTTTTATGGCAACCTCACATGATTTGGTGATTTAAAAAAAACAACAATGTAATGAAAGAAGTCTCTTCTGCTCGGCTGCATTTATTTGATCAAAAATACTGTAAAAAATGTGAAATATTATTACAGTGTAAAACAGCTGTTTTCTATGTGAATATGTGTTAAACTGTAATGTATTTCTGTGATGCGCAGCTGTATTTTCAGCATCATTACTCCAGTCTTCAGTGTCACATGATCTTCAGAAATCATAATAATATGCTGATTTGCTGCTCGAGAAACATTTCTGATTATTATCAATGTTGAAAATAGATTTATTTATATTTTTATTCATCTGTGATGCATTAAATTGATTAAAAGTGACAGTAAAGACATTTATAATGTTAGAAAAGATTTCTATTTCAAATAAATGCTGCTCTTTTGAACTTTCTGTTCATCTTTGAATCCTGAAAAATACAATGTATCAGTTTCCTCACAAATATTTCAACATTGATAATAATCAGAAATGATTCTTGAGCAGCAAATCAGCATATTAGAATGATTTCTGAAGATCATGTGACACTGAAAAAAAAAAGATTAAAAAAAATCTTTATTTTTTAAAAATGTATGTTCCACCTAAATGACCACAATCTGGTTATATCTTCATATATAGCTAGAATGATTCTCTGCCCAGCCATGAATTATGATTATAGTTATCCAATATTACCACACCTTCTAGACAAATTTATAATGGCAACAACATTTCTCACTAAAATATTAATAGTTATGATAGCTTAGTATTTGTCACCACTGACATTAAACCCAATGACAGACAAATTGTGAAAGATGCCATATTAATGTATTATGATTTATAACATTATCAGAGCTGGTAGATTACTTACAAACTGTAGTCCGCTACTGATTCCAAATTACATGACAAACATTATTCCGTTACATTACACATTTTAGGTAATATAATCAGACTACTTTTAGATTACTTTTGATCTACCGTGTTTATCACATTGATTTAAATAGGATAATCTTGTTCCACATTGATATAAAAATGCAAAGAGTAAGAAAATATATTCCATTGTTTGTTATTAACATCATGAAGTGCATTACGTCAAGGTTTAGCAAACTGGAGTTCGTGAAGGAACTGCAGCGGGTTTGTGAGTTTAATGAAAAGCTAATAATTAAATCATAAAAATGTTAAAAAATAACAACAATCAAAATAAAACACTTACTAAAAAAATTATATTTTATAAAGGAACATTTTCGTTCTCGTGAAGGAACTGCAGCGGGTTTGTGAGTTTAATGAAAAGCTAATAATTAAATCATAAAAATGTAAAAAAAAAATAACAACAATCAATATATAACACTTACTAAAAAAATGATATTTTATAAAGGAACATTTTCGTTCGGGGGGAACGAAGAAACAAGTGTAATATCCCTTAATAAATTGTCAGGTTTTATGGTAAAAGTTGGAAACTTTTGGAAACGTGACAAAAAATGAACTCGCGTGCTGCATTAACTAGTAACGATCAAAGAAAACGAATATGATGCATATCTTTACTGTAGAAGACTGTGAGACATAAATAGTGTACTGTAAGAATAACTACATTATATAACATCTCTCTTCTCTTCAGGAAAACACTGCAAGCAGCTCAGAGTCAATGGCTTGTAAGTCTCTTTTCTTTATTTGAGTTTGTTGTGCTCACTGAGGCATTATGGGATGGTTTTCTGTGAAAAGCACAAATAATATGCAAACACAATTGACTTGTAAGATACAGTATATTTACTATACACAGTACGCATGTCTCTGAATATATGCATCATTTTATGCTTAGTTTAATTAAAAATAAAACCAATGACGAATCCATCAACATAGCTAGAATACAGACGTTTATTTGTGTTAATATGCTGTACTGCAGTAAAAGACACTGATGGCACACTGAACATATACCAGATATCAAGAGTTCAAATCCCCAAATCAGAGCTTCTCTGTTAAAACGCTGCATTTTCTGCCCGGTGTTTTGCTTAGTTTTTGTGATCTGGCAACCATGCGCACGCGCTCTCGACAAAAACAGGACAAGCTTGACTAAATATGATGATAACTAAAAAATACATCTGACACAGGACTAAGACTAATTTAAAAGAATATTCTCAGAAGATGTGAGATGTTCTGGAGGCTTGTGAAGATCATTCCTCCGCTGAGGAACAGTGAAAGTAAAGCTTCTGGAAACAAACGCTCCTCAAAAGATCCTGAGGATCAGATTTGAGACTCTAAAACATGATTGATGGAGAATCAAGTAAAGCTGAGCTGCTTCAGTCCAGTAAGTGTTCATCTGGAGATATTACTGCAGTTATTCTGACCTTTACTTGATCAAAATCAGTCAAGATTTGACACGAGAAGCTCCAGCTCCAGTTACACTAAAAGAGCTTTGACTGGATAAAACACTCTAAACGATCAATCTGTTTGGTGTTTAGTGGTGAAGAGACGTTTGCTCAACGTAGTCCTGCAATCTTTCACCAAGACGATGAAGACGAGGCCTGTGTTAGTTGTCTGTCATTTATAAATCACTCACTAATTAATCTCTCAGGCTGGAAAACATCTCAATAACTCATAACCAGATTGATCTTAATGCTTTCATCCTGTAAAGTTTGTAAATTATGTGGATTCTCATATTGAAATGGCCTCAGAATTGAGTTGATATTATGGCTTTGTGCTTAAATAAAATGTAAATCCATGTAAATGTTGTGGTCCTTTCATTGTCCTGCCTTTATAAATGTAATTACACTTTTTTTAATGGAAGTTAAACATGAAACATACTGACAGAAAATGATCTCGGCACGTAAAATCAGGCATGAAGACAACAATCTCATTTTTAACAAAAACTGCAGATTGGATTGGATTAAATAGTCATTTTAAAAATGCATTTGTGTTTATACATTACAGTATGAACAGGCTTAGCATTAGCAATGCTATAAATGATATGTTGTGTGTGTCAAAATGTCATTTCCATACCTAAAATACATATTTTACAGTCCCTGTTATCTACTATAAAGGCTCTACTTTTATTTGTATACACAATAAAACAAAATATTGTGCTTTTGTAAAAAAAAAAGAAAACAAACAGGCTGCGCTTTCTGCCGTCTTGGTTTTCAAGAAATTGTTTACGGATCGTGTCACAAAAATGAAACGAAACTTTACGCACAGTTTGTTACGACTGTGTTTTAGTGCCACGTAAAAAAATAAAAATAAATCTACAATTCAGATCGTAATACTTTGAGAAAAAAAGTCACAATTATGAGAATTAAGTCAAAATATTTTGAGAATAAAGTCAAAATTACAAGAATTAAATCAAATATTTTGAGAATAAAGTCAAGATTACAAGAATTAAGTCGAAATATTTTGAGAATAAAGTCAAAACGACAAGAATTAAGTCGAAATATTTTGAGAATAAAGTCAAAATTACAAGAATTAAGTCAAAATATTTTGAGAATAAAGTCAAAATTACAAGAATGAAGTGAAAATATTTTGAGAATAAAGTCAAAATTAAAAGAATGAAGTCAAATATTTTGAGAATAAAGTCAAAATTAAAAGAATTAAGTCAAAATATTTTGAGAATACAGTCAAAATTACAAGAATTAAGTCAAAATATTTTTAGAATACAGTCAAAATTACAAGAATTAAGTCAAAATATTTTGAGAATAAAAA
>NW_015650694.1:173577-180019 GCF_001515625.1 Sinocyclocheilus rhinocerous | reverse complement strand
TTAATCAAAAATTTTTAGAAAAAAATCAAAAATACAAGAATTAAGTGGAAATATTTTGAGAATAAAGTCAAAATGACAAGAATTAAGTCAAAATATTTTGAGAATAAAGTCAAAATTACAAGAATTATTCAAATATTTTGAGAATGAAGTCAAAATTACAAGAATTAAGTGGAAATGTTTTGAGAATAAAGTCAAAATGACAAGAATTAAGTCAAAATATTTTGAGAATAATGTCAAAATTACAAGAATTATTCAAATATTTTGAGAATAAAGTCAAAATTACAAGAATTAAGTCAAAATATTTTGAGAATAAAGTCAAAATTACAAGAATTAAGTCAAAATATTTTGAGAATAAAGTCAAAATTACAAGAATTAAGTCAAAATATTTTGAGAATAAAGTCAAAATTACAAGAATTAAGTCAAAATATTTTGAGAATAAAGTCAAAATTACAAGAATTAAGTCAAAATATTTTGAGAATAAAGTCAAAATTACAAGAATTAAGTCAAATATTTTGAGAATAGTCAAAATTCAAAGAATTAAGTCAAAATATTTTGAGAATAAAGTCAAAATTACAAGAATTAAGTCAAAATATTTTGAGAATAAAGTCAAAATGACAAGAATTAAGTCAAAATATTTTGAGAATAAAGTCAAAATGACAAGAATTAAGTCAAAATATTTTGAGAATAAAGTCAAAATGACAAGAATTAAGTCAAAATATTTTGAGAATAAAGTCAAAATGACAAGAATTAAGTCAAAATATTTTGAGAATAAAGTCAAAATGACAAGAATTAAGTCAAAATATTTTGAGAATAAAGTCAAAATGACAAGAATTAAGTCAAAATATTTTGAGAATAAAGTCAAAATGACAAGAATTAAGTCAAAATATTTTGAGAATAAAGTCAAAATGACAAGAATTAAGTCAAAATATTTTGAGAATAAAGTCAAAATGACAAGAATTAAGTCAAAATATTTTGAGAATAAAGTCAAAATTACAAGAATTAAGTCGAAATATTTTGAGAATAAACTCAAAATTACAAGAATTAAGTCAAATATTTTGAGAATAAAGTCAAAATTACAAGAATTAAGTCAAATATTTTGAGAATAAAGTCAAAATTACAAGAATTATTCAAATATTTTGAGAATAAAGTCAAAATTACAAGAATTAAGTCAAAATATTTTGAGAATAAAGTCAAAATTACAAGAATTAAGTCAAATATTTTGATAATAATGTCAAAATTACAAGAATTAAGTGGAAATATTTTGAGAATAAAGTCAAAATTACAAGAATTATTCAAATATTTTGAGAATGAAGTCAAAATTACAAGAATTAAGTGGAAATATTTTGAGAATAAAGTCAAAATGACAAGAATTAAGTCAAAATATTTTGAGAATAATGTCAAAATTACAAGAATTATTCAAATATTTTGAGAATAAAGTCAAAATTACAAGAATTAAGTCAAAATATTTTGAGAATAAAGTCAAAAATACAAAAAATTAATTCAAATATTTTGAGAATAAAGTCAAAATTACAAGAATTAAGTCAAAATATTGTGAGAATAAAGTCAAAATTACAAGAATTAAGTCAAAATATTTTGAGAATAAAGTCAAAATTACAAGAATTAAGTCAAAATATTTTGAGAATAAAGTCAAGATTACAAGAATTAAGTCAAAATATTTTGAGAATAAAGTCACATAATTGAAAAACACATTATTGTAAGACATTGTTTGTATTTCGCTATAAAAAATTACAGAATTTGAAAGCTGAGACTTTGTTTTATATTAAAAGCACCAAAAGCACAAAGCTTATTGCTATTATTGGGTGGCTGCGCACTACAAATAATGAATGCATTCGAAGATGTGAAATATTATTTCCAATCATACTGTCCCTGAGAGTATGTGACTCATGGTATGATTTCTGCTTAATTCTCGTAATTTTGACTTCATTCACAAAATATTTTGACTTAATTCTTGTAATTTTGACTGTATTCTCAAAATATTACGACTTTAATTTCGTAATCTTAGATTTTTTTGTATTATTATTCTTTAACGTGGCACTGAAACGCCGTCGTAGCAGGTCGCTAAACTAAAAAAAGTCAAGCGATCCGGAGTGGTTTGTTTTCACAATGCGTATCTTTTGTGCTCAGATCACTTAAAAGGACCAAGTGTGAAAACACCCTTTTCTTTTCTTCTTCTTGCTTTATTGCCAGCTACTGTGCTGTGATGCAGTCAGGATTTATTTAAGATCATTTCTTATTTTCTTCTTCAATACATTTTCATTTTCATTGTTTTATGTTAATTGTTACTCTGCCCCAACTCCAAATCCATCAGGAGTCAGCCTCTTTATCAGGCTCATGAATATGTAATCACAGCGGAACGTCATGCGTCACAGAGGCCAATCAGATCGCCGGACGCGCTGATTAGCGCCGCTGGAGTCCGTGGAGATTCATTCAAACGCGACTGAGCGCGACTCGCTCGACTTTACTGTGGTGTTTTACTGGAGTTTACCGCGCTCGTGTGTGAATGCAGGACTCTGAGGGACATGGAGGCTTTTACCATCAAGAGTCGCATTAAGAGTCTCCTGCGCTCGCCGTCCATCAAACTCAGAAGGAGCCGCAGCGGCCGCATCAAAGACAGTCTGTCCAGCAAGGTAAAGAAACTCACTGCTATTATTATTATTAATAATATTATTATTATAGCGCTGCGCTTCAGAACCGCGCCAGTATGTATCAGGTCACTCAGACATTTGTAACAATCATTTAAAATTTGTAACAAGTATTTCATCACTGTAACAAACATCGAACGCAACATCAAACGAACCGCTGCGCGTTCTGAAGAGTTCGTGTCCTTTGATCTGTTTCTGATTGAGTTCCGATTAGTTTGTCTTTTGATCTTGTGTGAAGCTCATCTAGACTGAAGATCTCAGATGATGATGTTGTCAGTGTTTTTCGGACTCTTTCGCATGTCGACATCACTGTAAATCCAGCACGAGAGTCAATAATAATATCGACAGAGCAAACCTCTTAAACGCATCAGCACATTCCCATGATGCTCCTGTGTTGACTTTGAGCTCTTGAAAGGTCTTTAGTTCTGAGAAACAATGATCATTATTCATTAATGCATTAATCAGCAGTAAAGCAAATTAACTTGCTGTCTATAGATCAGTTATTTCCCCACCTTAAAAACTGTTTGCTTTTTATTGTCATAAATAAATAAATAAATAAATAAATAAATGTATGTATGTATGTATGTATGTATGTATGTGTGTGTGTGTGTGTGTGTGTGTGTGTTTATATTATAGTTTATTTATATCATATTTATTTTAGAAATATTAAAAATAATTTATTTTATATATTTATTCATATTTATTATATATAACATAAATATTTAAATATATAGAATTAATTTTATATGTTTATTAATTTATTATACATAGTATGTAAAAGTATTTATTTAATAATTATTATTATTATTATTTTTTTTTTTTTTTAAATTGTTTAGATTCACCCATAAATGTTTTGTTGTCTGTGTAATACAGTGATATTTATTTTGATCATTATGTTTTTCCTATCATCTCAGGTGACTCTAGAGAAAGTCCTGGGCATCACGACTGCAGGAAACAGTGGTTTAACATGTGATCCGTGTTCAGGAACGGTGGCCTATCCAGCCGGGTGAGTTCACAACATGCATAAAGATCATTAATGAAGTTAATGGATGCATATAGAGCTTATTTAATCTGTTAAGGGAAGATGAGCAGTCTGTTCAATGCCTTATACTGTCTTTAAGTCATGACTACTTCTCAAAAATCTTTTTAAAATTATTTAGTTTAAGTAGGTTTTTTTTGTGGAAAGACATCAAATATGTTAAATTAATAAATGCATTAGATTAAATATGGCATCTTCCTGTTTCCTACTGTAGCAATGTGTTGTTAATTGTAAGGAAAGCAGATCTCAGTCCTTGTGGCTCTTTCCCAAGAGTATTACAGCGATTAACCAGCTTTTAATGAAAATACAAAGATTAGTTGAAGATTTAGGCCTATTAATGGACTCGCGCAGTGAACGCAGTGCTTGTTTCTGTTTCATTCAGGTGTGCCGTTGTGTTACTGAACCCAGCCACAAACACACAACAGCATCTCATCAACTCATCCAGGTGAAGAGCTACAGTATCACACGTCATTCAGTCGTGTCAGGCATAAATACTCTAGTGTTTGTGTCGAGTGTCATCCAGATGTTAAAGGATTTATGATAAAAATGAAAGCTGAACACGTCCTCATATGGCCATCCCAGATTAGGATGAGTTTGTTTCTTCATCAGATTTGTAGAAATGTAGTATTGCATCAGTGTCTCACTGCAAGTGAATGGGTGCCGTCAGAATGAGAGTCCAAACAGCTGATAAAAACATCACAATAATCCACAAGTAATCCACAGCACTCCAGTCCATCAGTTAACATCTGGAGAAGACAAAAGCTGAAACAAATCCAGCATTAAGACGAGTCCATGATCCATAATCCCAGTTAAGAAAAATATGTTCTAAGAATGTTTTGCTAACGTTCCCATTAAGTTATGAAAATATTTCTTAATGTTCACTGAACGTTCAAAACATCCAGTTTTTTAAAAATGTTTTAAAACTTTTTTTTTTTTGTCTGTTATGTGAAAATTAAGGGAACATTCTGTTTTAGAGTTTGGACTCTCATTCTGACGGCACCCATTCACTTGCAGTGAGACACTGATGCAATGCTACATTTCTCCAAATCTGATGAAGAAACAAACTCGTCTCGGATGAACTGAGGGTGAGCACATTTTCAGCACATGCTCATGTTTAGGTGAATTCTTCCATTAACCTGCGTGTTGTGAATCTGTGGTTCTTCAGGAAGAGCATCAGCACGTTGTCGTTCTCGTCAGACGGCAGGTTTCTGGTCACTGGAGAGGTCAGCAGTCAGTCTCACACGTGTGTAGTTGTGGTCAGTGGTTGTGTGACTAGTTAACGGTCGGTGTGTGTTGTTCAGAGCGGTCGTCTGGCGGCGGTGTGTGTGTGGGACGTGAGCGAGGGCTCGCTGGTCTCTCAGCTGCAGGAGCACAAGTACGGCGTGTCCTGCGTGGCCTTTTCCCCCAACGGCAAATACATCGTGAGCGTGGGATCGCAGCACGACATGAGCGTCAACCTGTGGGCCTGGAAGGTAGGGTAATCACCCAGCATGCCCTGCAGCGCGTCCCTGCATCACTGCATGTGTTCACTCTGTGGTTCCTGCAGAAGAGCGCTCTGATGGCGGTGAATAAGGTGTCCAGTAAGGTGACGGCCGTGTCCTTCTCAGAGGACGGCTCTTATTTCGTCACAGCGGGGAACAGACACGTCCGCTTCTGGTATCTGGAACCGCCTCACGCTGATCAGGTACATTAATGATGGCAAAACCTGTTTCCCTCTAAACCATCCACGATCAGACTTTTTCATGTTTATTGGTAATCTTCGATGTCTGATTCTGACCACCTTCCTCCAGTTACTTCAAATTTGTTAATAAAAGCAGCTTCATATGTTTATAATATTTTCATTTAGCAGATTAGAGATGGATGATGATGATATAGTTACGTTCTGTAAACAATCAAGTAGTTGAGATTTGCTGTATTTTATATTTCGCTTTACGTGAGCATATCAAACTCTATATAAAGAGCTCTTGCAACGAAAATCCTAAAATCATGTTTCTGGCATTCTGATGAGCTGATATTTAATACATTGTAGTAAAACTATGATATATTTTATTTTTTATTTTATTTAAAATATTATTTATTTAATTAAGTTGGCTTGAAAAAGCTAACTTACTGAAATCCTATTTAAACTTCTTCTTCTTCTGAGACCAAACCTTAAAATGTATCTCCTCCTAGACTATTAAAGCTACAGCCACCAAACTCGGGTCAGACCTTCAGACTGGTCTGACTCGGGTTGCTATATCTTTTCTAACTGATCCGGCTTAAGGTTTTCGTAAACCAGACTATCAAAACCACCTAAAATCCCATAGACTTTCATTGAGGGGTGTGAAAACTTTTATACAATAAGACTTATGGTGTATTTAAGCTCTCTATTGCTATAGCAAAGCTTAACAACTCCCTACTGAAAAAACAGCTAAAACCAGCCTAAGCTGATTGACTGCTTTGGCTGGTCTCCCAAGCTGGTTTTAAAGTGGTTTTGGCCACTGTTTTAGCAGGTCAGGCTGGTCTTAGCTGTTTTTTAGCAGTTTTTTTACTAAATCAACTGGTTTTAGCTGGTTTTAGCATTGAAACATGCTAACAAAATACTAGTAACTTGCTAATCATGCTAACAACATGCTAGCATCATGCTAGTAACATGTTAATCATGCTAGAATCAAGCTAATCATGCTAGAATCATGTTAGTAACATGCTAATCATGTTAACAACATGCTAGTAACTTGCTAATCATGCTAGAAACATGCTA
>NW_015650694.1:172145-173108 GCF_001515625.1 Sinocyclocheilus rhinocerous | reverse complement strand
TAGTAACATGCTAATCATGTTAGAAACATGCTAGTAACTTGCTAATCATGCTAACACCATGTTAGTAAATGCCAATCATGTTAACAACATGCTAGTAACTTGCTAATCATGTTAGAAACATGCTAGTAATTTGTTAATCATGCTAAAACCATGCTAGCAACATGCTAATCATGCTAGAAACATGCTAGTAACTTGTTAATCATGTTAACAAAATGTTAACACCATGCTAGTAACATACTAATCATGCTAGTAACTTGCTAATCATGTTAACATCATGCTAGTAACATGTTAATCATGCTAGAATCATGCTAGTAACTTGTTAATCATGATAACAAAATGTTAACACCATGCTAGTAACATACTAATCATGCTAACAACCTGCTAATAACTTGCTAATCATGCTAACAAAATGTTAACACCATGCTAGTAACATGTTAATCATGTTAGAATCATGTTACCAACATGTTAGTAACTTGTTAATTATGCTAACAACGTGTTAGTAACATGCTAATCATGTTAGAAACATGCTAGTAACTTGCTAATCATGTTAACAATTTTAACACCATGCTAGTAACATGCTAATCATGTTAGAATCATGCTAGTAACTTGCTAATCATGCTAACAAAATGATAACACCCTGCTAATTGTTAACAACATGCTAGTAACATGCTAATCATGCTAGAAAAATGTTAGTAACTTGCTAATCATGTTAGCAACATGCTAATCATGCTAGAAACATGCTATTCATGCTAAAAACATGTTAGCAACATGCTAGTCATGCTAGAAACAGCCTAGCAACCACCCCAGGTACCCTAGCAATATGTTTTATACCTGTCTGTTTTTCTGATAGACTGTATTGCCTTGAAAACATTCAAACTTTAATCTTTAAAACTATTTTAACTTTCAATCTACTTCAAACTGAAAACTTTCAGACTGCAAGCTTTTAAAACTTTTTCAAACTTT
>NW_015650694.1:169205-171089 GCF_001515625.1 Sinocyclocheilus rhinocerous | reverse complement strand
TTTTTCTGATAGACTGTATTGCCTTGAAAACATTCAAACTTTAATCTTTAAAACTATTTTAACTTTCAATCTACTTCAAACTGAAAACTTTCAGACTGCAAGCTTTTCAAACTTTTTCAAACTTTCTAGCTAGGCTTTTTCAAGCCAACTTAAAGTTTGTCTACAAACTTTTCAATCTAGTTTAATTTATTATTTATTAGTTATTAACTAAATGTGTAAATGAACAAGCCAACATTTCTGCCTGAACTAGCTAGATGCTGCTGGTTAGTTTGAATGGATTTCGTTACCCACTCTGCTGTATTTGTGTTTTAATACCTTAAATTAATTGTGAAGTTTGTTGGTCTTTTTATTGCACAAAATTACAAATGTACACAAATTGTTATATTTAATTAAATACGTTAAATTGTTGCAATTTGAAACAAAATGTCAAATGTATTTAGAGCTCACATTCGTAACTCTTCATTACTGACCTCACTGTGAGCGTTTCAGACGCTGGTTTGTACCATCAGATAGATAGAGATCTTTGCTTGGTTTTAATTTAATTTAACGTTTAATTACATTTTTGTTGTTTTGTTTTGTTTTTCTCCTGTGGAATAAATTCACTCAGATATTGGCACATAAGTACACACTTCAAAATAAAAAATCGTTATTGGCTTTGATGGTTCCATTAAGAACATTAAATGAATCTTTCCATCGCACTAATGATTCTTTATAGTGGAAACAAGTTCTTTAGATGATTACGATGTTCTTCTTCAGACTTTAAGAGCTGATGATCACTGAAGATGGTTCTTGTACAGTAATGGAAGCTTGGTTAAGTTCAGTTAGAGCTGCTGTGATCGAGTGACTGATTGAGCGTTCCCATGATGCTCTGCAGCGCGCGTGTCCCGTGCCGCTGATGGGCCGCTCAGGGCTCCTCGGGGAGCTGCAGAATAACTTCTTCTGTGACGTGGCGTGTGGACGAGGCCTGAGGTCCCACAGCACCTTCTGCGTGACGGCGTCGGGTCTGCTGTGTGAGTTCAACAGCCGGAGGGTTCTGGACCGCTGGGTGCACCTGCAGGTCAGTCGGATCACATGACCTCTCGCCTGTGACACGCGTGTGCTGACGTGTTGTTGCTCACGTGTGCTCGTGCTGCAGACGGGTTCGGCGCGCTCTCTGGCGGTGACGGAGGATCTGATCTTCTGCGGCTGTGCGAGCGGAACGGTGCGAGTGTTCGGAGCGTCTGACCTGCGCTTCATCGGCTCGCTGCCCCGTCCTCATCATCTGGGCATCCAGGTGTCCGCCGCCACACAGACCAGGTGACACAGTAACACATCACTGATACATTTGTTACACGCATTCAGATAGACATCAAAATATATACACTACCAGTCAAACGTTTCTGAACAGTGAGATTTTTAATGTTTTTTAAAGAAGTCTGTTCTGCTCACCAAGCCTGCATTTATTTGATCAGAAATACAGTAAAAATTGTGAAATATTATTATAATCTAAAACAGTTGTTTTCTCTGTGAATATCTGTTAAACTGTAATGTATTTCTGTGATGCGCAGCTGTATTTTCAGCATCATTACTCCAGTCTTCAGTGTCACATGATCTTCAGAAATCATTCTAATATGCTGATTTGCTGCTCGAGAAACATTTTTTTATATTATTATCATCATTAATATTTAAAAACAGTTGAGTGCATTTTTTCTTTGTTGAATAGAAACATGCAAAGATTAGCATTTATCTGAAATTATAAAGCTTTTGTAACATTATACACTCAAAAGCTTGGAGTCAGTATAGATTTTTTTTTTGTTTTTGTTTTTTGGGAAAAATGATAGAAATTAATACTTTTATTTAGCAAGGATGCTTTAAATTGATCAAAAGTGATGATAAAGACATTTA
>NW_015650694.1:162593-164673 GCF_001515625.1 Sinocyclocheilus rhinocerous | reverse complement strand
TGTTAAACTGTAATGTATTTCTGTGATGCGCAGCTGTATTTTCAGCATCATTACTCCAGTCTTCAGTGTCACATGATCTTCAGAAATCATTCTAATATGCTGATTTGCTGCTCGAGAAACATTTTTTTATATTATTATCATCATTAATATTTAAAAACAGTTGAGTGCATTTTTTCTTTGTTGAATAGAAACATGCAAAGATTAGCATTTATCTGAAATTATAAAGCTTTTGTAACATTATACACTCAAAAGCTTGGAGTCAGTATAGATTTTTTTTTTGTTTTTGTTTTTTGGGAAAAATGATAGAAATTAATACTTTTATTTAGCAAGGATGCTTTAAATTGATCAAAAGTGATGATAAAGACATTTAAATGTTACAAAAGATTTCCATTTCCGATAAATGCTGATCTTTGGATCGTTCTATTCATCTGTGAATCCTGAAAAAAATTGACTCGGCTGTTTTCAACATTGATAATAATCAGAAATGTTTCTTGAGCAGCAAATCAGCATATTAGAATGATTTCTGAAGATCATGTGACGCTGAAGACTGGAGTAATGATGCTGAAAATATTTCTCAATATTACAGTTTTTGCTGTATTTCTGATCAAATAAATGCAGGCTTGGTGAGCAGAAGAGAAATCTTACCGTTCAAAAACGTTTGACTGGTAGTTCATATATCTTTTTTCCTTTAACAAATGTAATTTGTTAGCTGTAGTTGTGGACGTGTGTTGAGATTGCTGAATGATTGTGATCTCTGTCCGTCCCACACCGCATGGGTTTATGGGTTGAGTGTTGGATTAGATCTGGTTGTGTACCGTCTCTTCCTGCCAGATCTGCAGCATTAGAGCTCTGTTAACGCATTACAGGCTGTAATTAGCAGCGATCCTCCCACAGACGCTCATCACTTCTGTTCTTCAGGCATCTGTTCAGCAGAACGCCAGACGCCCGTTACCCGGACTCAGTGGCGGTGACCTTTGACCCCGTGAACCGCTGGCTGTCCTGTGTGTATAATGACCACAGTTTATATGTGTGGGACACGAGAGACCTGCGCAAAGTGGGCAAAGTTCTCTCAGCGCTGTATCACTCGTCCTGTGTTTGGGATCTTCAGGTGAACATCCGCTCTCATACACGTCTGCGTTCATTATTCAGAATAGTATCAATACTCTAGCTTTTTCTGTAGAGCCACACACTTTTTCAACAGCCTATATTGCGTAAATACCCAACCAGTCAAAACTTTTTTTAATTTTAATTTTTAATTTTTAATTTGCAATACAGCAAAAATTGTGAAATATTATTACAGTGTAACACAGCAGTTTTCTATGTGAATATCTGTTAAACTGTAATTTATTTCTGTGATGCGCAGCTGTATTTTCAGCATCATTACTCCAGTCTTCAGTGTCACATGATCTTCAGAAATCAGTATAATATGCTGGTTTGCCTGAATAATCTGATCTAGTCTGAATTCTTTCCTGATCTGTGTGTTCGGCTCTGTTCCAGATGTTTCCTAGTAAGAGTGACGGCTCGTCTGATCCGTTCGTCTCGTGTTCGTCTGACAGCACTGTGCGTCTCTGGAGTTCAGACGGCGTTCACGGCGGTAACGTCCTGAGTAACGTAAGTCCGGCTGAGCGCTGAGCGTCGTGATGTCAGTCGATGACGAGTGATGAAGTGACTCTGAACTCCCGCAGGATCTTCATCACATCTTCTACATGGAGCACAGCACCGCCGCCCTGCTGGACGTGGAGGGAACTGCCATCAGTGGCTCAGAGAAAGCCGAGGGATCGAGCGCCGACAGCAGGAGCGGCATCAGAACCATCTGCATCAGTCCAGACGGGACACACCTGGCCTCCGGAGACAGAAAGGGCACACTCAGGTACGGATGATCATGTGTCAAACTGTCATGAAAATACTGTCTCAGTGCAAAAAAAATATAATTACATTAAAAAATTTTCATTTTATTATTTATTTATTTATTTTATTATTGTTAAAATTCTGTTTATGCGTAAATTTCTTTTTTATTTACAATAATTTATTTTTTACATTTATTTATATTTTTTTTACTTTTATATCTATTTAATTAATT
>NW_015650694.1:149361-162495 GCF_001515625.1 Sinocyclocheilus rhinocerous | reverse complement strand
TTTAATTTATTTATGTATTTTTACTTATATTTTTTCATATTTCTTATTATTTTATAAATGTATTTATTATATTTTATTTGTATTTATTTTTATGTATGATTTTTTATATATATATATATATATTCTAAGTATCTTATATTATAAGTTGAAATGTTTTGATGAGTAAGTGTTCCAGTGTTTGAGAGGTTTCTGATGATGATGATGATGATGTGGTGACAGGATTCATGATCTGACGTGTATGAAGGAGCTGGTGAAGGCTGAGGTCCATGACTCTGAGATCTTATGTCTGGAATACTCCAAACCTCCGTCAGGTGTGTGTGAGTGTGTGTGTGTGTGTGTGTGTGTGAGACCGTGACTGTGACAGTGAATGTGTGTTGGACAGGTGTGAATCTGCTGGCCACTGCGAGTCGAGATCGTCTGATCCATGTACTGGACACTGAGGAAGACTACGGTCTGCTGCAGACTCTGGACGAGCACTCGTCCTCCATCACGTCTGTCCGCTTCGCTGGTCAGAGCTCATTGTTCCCTGTTATTATGATATAATATACACAAGCAGACGTGCGGTGGGTGTTGATCTCTGTGATCTTGTGATTGTCCATGATGTTTGGATCAGCCGCTGGTGACGGGACGCTGCGGATCATCAGCTGTGGAGCGGATAAGAGCATTTACATCCACACCGCTCACAGGGTGAGTCCCGAGAAAAACCACCAGAACCTCCGATCGAATCCAGAGTTTCTCTGATGCTCTGTTAAACTGAGTGCGTGTGTGTTCATGTAACAAAACTCTTTTCATGGCTTTAGTTAATGGTACTAACCCTGGTTTGTTTAGACGGTCCGAGGAGCTGAATTCAAGCGGACTCATCATGTGGTTCGTAAAGCGACTCCTAATGACATGGATGTGGATCCCACCTGCAAGTACGCTGCCGTGGGCAGTCAGGACCGCAGCATCCGGTGAGGAGATACGGGTGTTGGTTTGAGACTGTGATGGCTTGAGTTGAGATGGTTTGATGATGTTGGTGTGTGTCTGTGGTTCTCTAGAGTGATCAACATCAGCAGCGGCAAACAGAAGAGATCCTTCAGCGGCTCTCAGACTGAAGACGGCAGTTTGCTGAAGGTCCGATCACTGACACACAGCTCAACCAGCGCTCACCGTGATTCAAACAAACACCCGACGTGTAGAAGCCGTTCACACAAAGAACAATAACTATAATGATAACTATATCAGCGTCCACACATCAGTCTGTTTATTATAAGCACTTGCTGCAGTTTTAAATACACAAGCTCTTTAAAATAAGATGGATTCTGATTGGATTTTAATGTTTCTTTCTGAAAGTGATTCCAAGGATATTTTTCTTCTGTGTTGTTATCGTTATAGTTGTGTGCACTTACTATTCTCTTAGTGATTATTAAACGTGAACTGCCTTTTTATTTTTATTTTGTACTGTTCTCTGAGGTCCACTTATAATGTTATCAAGATTTTTTTCATCAAAAAACATCTCTGAAAAAAAGCTCTGTTTGAGTAGGCGTGGCGGATTGTAGACTCTGAAGTAAACGCCCACTGCTGTGATTGGCTAACAGCTGTGTATGATTAGGTGCGTTCGACTTCATGCGGCGCCGCGCAAACCGATCGGCGGCTGACTTGAAGCAGTGCATGCCGGTTAGAAATTTTGTCTGACTTGAACCGGCGCCAACGCCACGTCACTGTCACGTGTGGCATCAAAGTACCGCGAGAGCGTTTCGAGAGCAGCCGGCTGACTCAGCTGGCGCAGCTTTTTCAGAGCGACTGCAGGAGCGTTGATGACGACACAGCCATTTCACGATTGGCCAGATTCACCGCATCTGTAGAATCGGTGGGTGGAGCTAAACAGGCAGTTTTGTAGAATCAGTGGGTGGGGCTAAACAGGCGGCGCTGTAGAATCGGTGGGCGGGGCTAAACAGGCGGCTCTGTAGAATCGGTGGGTGGGGCTAAACAGGCGGCTCTGTAGAATCGGTGGGCGGGGCTAAACAGGTGGTGACGTCGAAGCAGGCTTTGATCATCTTCTGTGGAGGCGGGGTTTAGCCACACTATTACGCCATAAAGAGGCACATTCCACAAACTGTCGTTTTGGCAGATTGGCTTCAGTATAATCTGTTTTTAGACTAACAAGAATGTTTTGATTTCTGAAACTTACAGGATGTTTTTATGGTACAATGACCTCTTAAATGTCAAAAGATCAAGGGAATTTTGATTACTCCGTTCATGACCCCTTTAAAATTTTATGGTTAAAGTTATTGTCAACATTATTGTTTTTGGTGTGAATGAGACTTAAAGAGTAAGTTCACAGATTTTCAACCAGCTTTGTATCGTTACAATGTTGGTAGTATCAGGGATATTATCGTTAACTAAAACTAAAAACATTAACGTTTTCATTACTTGAAATAAAATGAACATTAACTAAAATAAAAAGTATATATTAAAAACTTTTTCAGCTAGTTTCAGAGGCAACATTTCTCATTTTCATTGAAGTTTGTTTAAAAAATGTGTAAAATGCTTTAAATGTCAAGAAAATCATTATATACATGTAACAAATTATAACTGGGTAGTATATATAAATGGACAATATGAATCAGTGTTATTTTAGTATCATTGAGATACTATTATAGTTTTTGTTAATATTTTGAATTAGATTTTATTTGTATATTTTCCGCTTTCATGTTAATTTTAGTAAAAAATTTAGTAATTTTGTTGTGATTGTCATTTTTATTGGTTTTTGTTGTTTTTAAATATGTCTAACATAGTTTATTCATTGTTATTTCAGTGTTAATTATTTTGGGACATCAAGTTAAACTACATGGAAAAAGAGAAATGTTGTCTGTTCACGGTGTGTGTGTGTGTTCACTACTCACTGCTGTGTGTGTGCACTTTGATGGGTAAAATGCAGAGCACAAATTCCAAGTATGGAACACCATACTTGGCTACATGTCCCTTTCAATTTCATAAGTTAAAGTTTTTTGTATATTTTATTTCATTTAACATTTATTTCAAGTAGCATTTTTTATGGTTTAGTTTTAGTCAACTATGATAACCCTGCTGTGAACTCTTTCTCTGTGTTAAAACTACTGATCAAACTTCCACTGCCCACAGACAGACTAATGGGCGGGGCCAAAATCAAAAGTGCATTATGGGTAGTGTGGTTTTGGTAAACTTTGTGGGATCGCCACGCCACAGCCCTTTCTCAGTTTTTTTTCTCATCATGTTGCACCTATTTAAAAAAAATAATAATTTATTGAAAGCCAGCAGTGAATCACTTCATTCAGTCATGAATCTGTCTGGTTCTACGGTTTGTGTTTTGTCAGTGAAGTGAAGTTTGTGGTTTCTGCAGGTTCAGATTGATCCGTCGGGTCTGTTTGTGGCCTCCAGCTGCTCTGATAAGAACATCAATCTGATCGACTTCCAGACCGGAGAGAGTCTGGCCACTGTGTTTGGACACTCGGGTAACATGGTGCTTCTTCTGTCTTCCTCAGTGTGTGTGATGATGATGATGGTGGTGATTGTGACTGATGATGGTCATTGTGGCTGATATGTAGGGATATGCCGGTATCAATTTTTCATGTTGCGATTAATTGCTAATGCTTTTATCACGGTATGCGGTATTATCACGATATTGGGATTGTTTTTAAAAAGTGCTGTCATAATACAGTATAACAGGTTTAATAACTTTTTTCTTATAACAAAAATAACTGAACATTTAAATGCAATAAAGCAATACAGAAAACGCATTACCGAATACCGGCACAAGTCTACTGTGATGGTGGTGATTGTGACTGATGATGGTAATTGTGACTGTGATGGTGGTGATTGTGACATGGTGATTGTGACTGATGGTGGTCATTGTGGCTGATGATGGTAATTGTGACTGATGGTGGTGATTGTGACTGTGATGATGGTAGTGATTGTGACTGATGATGGTCATTGTGGCTGATGATGGTGATTGTGACTGTGATGTAGGGATATGCCGGTATCAATTTTTCATGTTGCGATTAATTGCTAATGCTTTTATCACGGTATACGATTATCACGGTATTATCACGATATTTAAATTTAGTTTTAAAAAAGTGCTGTCATAATACAGTATAACAGGTTTAATAACTTTTTTCTTATAACAAAAATAACTGAACATTTAAATGCAATAAAGCAATACAGAAATATAAGGGTTTACTCTTAGTTTTTTCTGTAATTTAATTACAGTTACTTCTGATGTAATTACATTAAATACTGTATAGAACAAATTGTGACTGTGATGGTGGTGATGGCGACTGATGGTAGTTGTGACTGATTGTGGTGATTGTGACTGTGATGATGGTAGTGATTGTGACTGATGATGATGGTGGTGACTGTGATTTATGGTGATTCGGGCCATGATTGTGACTGTGTTGTTCCTGTTGGCAGAGAACATCACGGCTCTGAGGTTCAGCAGTGACTGCAGGCGTCTGCTCTCGTCTTCAGCTGACAGGTTTGACTCCAGCTGTTCTTCTGTTCAGCTCCTGTCATGCTGTGAATCTCACTGACCGCATCTGTTGTGTTTCAGCTGTATCTTTGTGTGGCAGCTCGCTCCTGAACTCACTATCAGTATGAGAGAGAGACTGTCTGCGATCAGACGCCGTGACAGGGCATCGAGCGTCAGGAACAATCCCTTCAGGTACAGGAGAGTTTGACATCCGCATCATGTGCATTTGACTGATTAAAGCCTGTTTAGTTTGATTATAAATGAGTTTGTGTCTGTTTCAGACGTTCTTCTGTGACTGGATTCACACTGCACAGATCCACATCCATCATGACCTGCTCATCTGAGAGCGAACGAGAGGAAGAGGAAGATGATGATGAAGACATGAAGACAGCTGAAGAGACGGGTCAGAACACACACACCTTTACTCTAAATAAGGACTTCTGTTGTTTTATATACAGCTACATATGAATACTATAACCTAACAGTAACACAAAACTTTCCACATGTTCAGTTTTTTTTTTTTTGGAATATAATATATAAATGAGGATGCACACAAAGACAGTTCAGATCTAGCTGACTTCTGGATACAAATTTGCCCCCCAAAATATGGTTCAGTAGATACAAACCAGAATTTTTATAGGAAAATAAAACAGAAACCATTAAAAATGTTACTTGTAATAAAATAAATAATAACTTAAATGTTACTTCAGCTAGTTTCCAATGCAACATTGCTCATTTTCATTTACTTCAACTTGATGTACTAAAATAACTAAAACTGAAATAAAAAATAAATTAAAACTATATAGACATACTTAAATTTTTTTTAAAGAAACCGGAGAATATAAAAGTTAAAACATAATTCCAAGTACTAATTAAAATTATAATACAATTTCCGTTTTTATCAATTATATTAAACTGACTTACAAAACTTAGTTTAACTTGATGTACAAAAAAAACCAAACAATTAATTAAAACGGAAATGAAATGTAAAACTATACATGCATTAAAAAGCTAATAAAAATGAGAAAAACACAAAATAAAATTACTGAAACTTTAACCAAAATTAAAATGAAAACTAAATATACTATTATAGATTTCAGGTTTTAAATAATTTTTTTTTTTGTATCAATGCTACACACACACACAGACACTCATATTGGTATATATGAATACTATAACCTAACAGTAACACAAAACTTTCCACATGTTCAGTTTTTTTTTTTTGGAATATAATATATAAATGAGGATGCACACAAAGACAGTTCAGATCTAGCTGACTTCTGGATACAAATTTGCCCCCCAAAATATGGTTCAGTAGATACAAACCAGAATTTTTATAGGAAAATAAAACAGAAACCATTAAAAATGTTACTTGTAATAAAATAAATAATAACTTAAATGTTACTTCAGCTAGTTTCCAATGCAACATTGCTCATTTTCATTTACTTCAACTTGATGTACTAAAATAACTAAAACTGAAATAAAAAATAAATTAAAACTATATAGACATACTTAAATTTTTTTTAAAGAAACCGGAGAATATAAAAGTTAAAACATAATTCCAAGTACTAATTAAAATTATAATACAATTTCCGTTTTTATCAATTATATTAAACTGACTTACAAAACTTAGTTTAACTTGATGTACAAAAAAAACCAAACAATTAATTAAAACGGAAATGAAATGTAAAACTATACATGCATTAAAAAGCTAATAAAAATGAGAAAAACACAAAATAAAATTACTGAAACTTTAACCAAAATTAAAATGAAAACTAAATATACTATTATAGATTTCAGGTTTTTAAATAATTTTTTTTTTTGTATCAATGCTACACACACACACAGACACTCATATTGGTATATGTGGTTTACGGGGACTCTCCATAGGCGTAATGGTTTTTCTACTGGACAAACTGTATTTTCTATCCTCTTACCCTAAACCTGCCCCTCACACAAAACTACAGGCATTTTTACATTCTCAAAAACACCGTTTACTATGTTTTCAAGCCATTTGGTTTACAGGGACACAGGAAATGTAAACCTCATAAACCATGTTAATATTGTAATATCCATGTCATTACACACATTTGTGTCCTCATAAACCATATATACCAGAACACACACACACACACACACACGTGTATCTCAACGCTTACAGAGGTTAATGTGATGTGGAATAACGTGTCTGATCCTGTCGTCTTCTCTCTTATAAAGGTGCATCTGATGAAACGCACTGGAATCCAGTGAAGGTCTGTATCTCACACTGGAGTCAGTCTTTAGCAGCTTGCTGTAAAGCTGCACGATCTGAAATGTGTTTTCATGAATGATTGAGCCATATGTGACCCTGCAGCACAAAAGCAGTGTTAAGTCGCTGGGGTATATTTGTAGCAATAGCCAACAATACATTGTATGGGTCAAAATTATAGATTTTTCTTTTATGCCAAAAATCATTAGGATATTAAGTAAAGATCATGTTCCATGAAGATATTTTGTAAATTTCCTACCGTAAATATATCAGAACTTAATGTTTGATTAGTAATATGCATTGCTAAGCACTTCATTTGAACAACTTTAAAGATGATTTTCTCAATATTTAGATTTTTTTGCACCCTCAGATTCCAGATTTTCAAATATTGTCCTATCCTAACAAACCATACATCAATGGAAAGCATATTTATTCAGTTTGAAAATGTTGAAAAATTTACACTTAAGACTGGTTTTGTGATCCAGGGTCACATATTAGGTTTGTTTGTTCTCATTGAACTTGAGAAATAAAGCCTGGTTTAGGCTCAAAACTGAACATTTCATCCAGGGTTTACCAAACTGTGCTTCATAATCATCATAATTCATAAAAATGGTAAATTTAAATAATTTAAAAATAAAACATTTACTAAAAAAAAAGAAACAAATATTTGTTTAGCTGCATGTCATGTGATCATTTACTGCCATCAGAGAACCATGAATGTGTTGGTAAATTATTGAAATATTACTTTAAAATCTCATGGCGACTTTCAGATCAAATGGGTTTGTTTTATGAAAACGTTTGGGAATCACTGACATACAGGAAAAATACAAGGTTTGTGAAAGTGACAACCGAAATGTGTGATGCAACCTGAAGCCACATGACACCAGCGTTTGACGTCGATGTCTGTAGGAGGCGTCTGTAGACTCGAGTGCGTCTGCGGTGGCGTGCCGTCCTCGCAGGCGCTGGTCCTGTCGTGTGGGATCGCTGGAGCTCATGGTGAAGTCCATGCTGGAGCTGCGGCAGCTCGATTCACTTTCTGAAGCTCCAGGCCAGAGCAGAAGCTGCGCTGATCGATGCAGCACCTCCAGCCTGCAGGTCACTATTACTTCAGCCCATTTCATTTCACTTAATAAGCATTTGAACTGCAGATATTTTATTGATATAATTATGTTGCACTCCATTTTGTTGTTATAATAATACTTTATGATAGATTTATTCAAATAAACATTAAATACTGAAGAACAGGTTCAGTAAAATATCATGAAAATGTAATATAGTGCATATATGCAGTGTTGGGGAGTAACTAGTTACATGTAACGGAATTACGTATTTTTGGCATAAAAGAGAAATGTATAATTTTGACCCATACAATGTATTGTTGGCTATTGCTACAAATATACCCCAGCGACTTAACACTGCTTTTGTGCTGCAGGGCATTGATCAAAATGCTCCTCTCTAGAGTTATTTTTTTCAGCTGACTTTCGATGTTACATGACATTATTGATCGCAAGTTGTTTTATTGACATCTTTCTGCGGTTGAATCACTGATTGATGGATTCCATGATTCATGATTGATTTCAGTGTTTCTTTTGATGTTCATTCATGTTTATTTGCTGCTGTAACTAGTAGTAAAGAGGAAGAGATGATCAGCCATCTGTCACCACACATCTGAATCGGTTATTAATGTTCAGCTGAATATTTTCGGTGCTGGTATTTAGTTGCGTCTCTAGTCCTCCAGGCTTCATTCGTGTGGTTCTCTGTGTTGTTCAGGATTGGACTCTCCGGCGTCCTCGATGGCTGGTTCCCGTCGGCGCTCCTGAACCTGAGGGTGTGGTTCTGTACCCGGATCACTGTCCCAGCACCAGCAGCCTGCCTGGACCGTCCTACCAGATACAGGCTCTGTCTGAGACCGCCGAACACGAGGAGAGAGCAGAAGAAGCCCAGAGTCCCGTCAGCGGAGCCTCCATGGGCTACGGCAGCGGAGGATCCAGTCCAGACCACCGACACCACGGTAAAACCTCACACACACGGGGGATTGGAGATAGCTAAAATTTAAAAATACATGTTTTAATTCAGCAGAATTAAAAACCTGAAAAATTACTTTTTTACTCTGAAGACTTTTTTTGAGTGTGAATGATCCTTTAATGAAAAACGTAACTTTTTTTTTTTTTTTTCACACTTGGGTTTTCGCTTTACAAGAATCAAAACAACTTGAGTTTTCATGTTCATGACTCATTCAATATGACTATGAAATAATTGTAATTTTGAGTATTAATACAAATATTAAGTAATATGTAATATTTCTATAGTACTGTAAAATAGAAAAATAATATTTACTAAATAATTATAGAAAATATACAATATAAATATATATATATATATATATATCTCGCAAACGCAGCGGCGGATCTCCACCAAATTCGAGGGTTCCTCGAGCTGAAGGAATCGCTGTTACGGAGATATGGCCGTTCAAAGTTTCAATGGTATTTCATGCACTTAAGCTTTAAAGCGTTTCATCCAGGTCGCCAGTAGCAAACAATGGAGCGCGCTCTGCTGGACAAACTACGTAATTACACCATTTACAAGCATTTTATCTGCGTTTTATGTTCTGAAAAAAATTTTTCATAACGGTGGCATATTCGCCGATACGATATATCTGCGACAGGCTCATATCGGCCGATAAAATCGGCAAAACGATATATCAGTCGGGCTCTAATCAGTTTCCAGGGAATGCATAAGTCACCAAATGCATGAATCCACCAGTAACCGCTCCGATGAAGAATCATGAGCTGTTTTTCTCTCAGATGTGGAGGCGCTGGGCTCTGATGAGGAATCCTGTGACGGTAGCACACGGCCGATCTGTGATTCTGAGAGCGTTCCGCATCAAGACGTCTGGAGGAGAAGCTCTGAGACGCTGACGGATGGCAACGATGCAGGTAAACTCGCTCTAGTTTTTCTTCTTCTTTTGTAAGTCACTTTGGATAAAAGCATCTGCTGAATGCATGAATGTAACACTTTTGAGTCTTTGATTTGTTCTCAGGGTCTCAGATGAGAGCTGAAGGTTTGCACAGCCAGAAGTCCTCTAGCAGATCCAGTGCGGCAGTGAAGCCCACGGTGAGCGGCGTCAGGCCCCTGATGGAGGACGCAGGAGAGCCCTATCGTCCAGCGCAGAGGAGCCACCCGTACCTGAGCCGCGTCAGCAGGACCTCAGCTGGACTCCAGAAGTCTGCTTCAGCACACAGTCTGAGCGCCGACCGTGAGTGTCTGATCTGATGAGGGCTGATCAGCAAAGGCTCTGGAATACATCACACTGATTCAGATCGTTTTAAAGAGCGTTCATCATTAGGTCAAGATTTTTGCGAAATAATAAATTAAATTTTTGGCTTATTTTTCGCCGCCTCCAGAACACTCTGAATGTACGGCACGAGTCACATGGGATCATTTTACCAGAGTTTTGCATTCTTTTTAAAAAAAGGTTTATTTAAGGCTTTAAATGCACAATATTGTCAAAATCTGACATTGTGACATTTTGTTTTTCTGCACTGCAAAAAATGAATATATTTTCCAGGACAACAAATCTAAAAATCAAGACACATTTACTGGAGATGCAAAATGACATAAGTCTTGTTTTCTGAAAAATATATGAAAATGAAGTGACTTTATGCTTATGACAAGAAAAAATATGTGGTAAGAAAAATAAACTGTTTAAAGGGAAATTTTTATTTTTCTGACCCTACTGGCAGACATTTGTTTAAGCATCAGGTCACTTAATTTGTATAATTTTTTTTTAGAAAATAAGATTTGTCTTTATTGTGTGTGTATATATTAAAATAAGAGTATTATTGAATAGAAATATTACAAAATAATTTGTACTAATACTATAATACTATAAAATAAAATAAAAATTAAAGTAAAATGTAATTTAGCATTTAATAAATAATTATAAAAAATATTCTTGATTGTCAAATGTAAAACAATTTTATTTTGGCCGCAAATAATTAATTAAATCAATGTACTGCAAGTTTCAGAGTAAAGCGAGGCACGCTTGCAGCTCATGATCCGGTGTTTCAGTCTCATATTCAGCATGTATATTTATTTAAAGACCACCTGCGCTTTGATAATCACAAGCCATATTGTGATAATGATTTTATGTGGATATTATTATTCATCATGCAGCCTTAACAGCAAAACATGCTAACTGTTCTGTGTTTGGCTGCACAGACGAGCACAGCAGACACATTCTGGGGACACCAGAGACTTATATTACATATTGTAAAAAGGGGCATAATATGTCTCCTTTAATGTATTAATGTATTTATTTTTCCCAGCAGGAAGGTCCCTGTCTCCGTCCCGTCTGCGGCGAGCGGCGCGTCCCGTCCTGCCTAAGCTCAGTCTGGAGAAGGTCGCCCCTCATCAGCCGTCCTCCCCTCAGCCGTGGGACAGTCCGACCCAGAGCCGTGTCCTCCGCTCCTACATGAGCCCCACCACCAGCTCCATGGCCAAAACCAGCCGCTCTGCGTCCATCGGTGACAGCCTGCATGTGGGCAGCAGCTCCTGCGAGAGTCTGGTGCTCCCCGCGCCGTCCCTCCTCACAAACACCGTCAGACCCCGCGTGTGTCAGCGCCTGAGCAGATCGGCTTCATCGCAGAACCTTCTCTCTGACCCGAGCGCTTCTTCATCCTCCTCCTCCTCCTCCTCCAGCACAGACCCCCAGCAGACGCTGTCTCACACGCCTCGAGCGGAGGTGAAGGCTTTCTCTGTGGCGTCTGATGCTCCTGATGATCAAGGTTTGCCTCGGCGACGCTCTTCCTCCGTCATGCTTCTTCCTCTCTGTTTCTCTCCCTTCTTCTCGCTCTCCTCCAGCCGTCTGTGTGTTTCGGGTGAGTTCACGCTGTGTTCATATTCTCTCAGTCATTCGTTACCGCTGGTTTTGTTTCTCCTGCTGTGTGATGGTTCTGATATCTAGACGTTTAGCAGCTGATGTCGTGCGGTCCGTCTTTCACAGACTGACGACGCTTCTCCACAGTTACTAACATCATAAATTAAGCAACGTTTTAAAAAATATATATTTTCATTTTTAAAAATGTAATGTACATTTATAACACACTACTTTGTTTTCTTACCTTGGTATTGAATAACATTAAGCTAGTTAACACTGCAGTGTGATGGTAAATTTGACATCTTTTTCTTTTTTGACCAACATATACAATCTCTCGATATTTTTTCCTCTTTTGGAATATCAGAAAAACACTATGGACGTTGTGTTTTTAAAACATAGTTTCTTCATCAGATTTGTAGAAATGTAGCATTGCATCACTGTCTCACTGCAAGTGAATGGGTGCCGTCAGAACGAGAGTCCAAACAGCTGATAAAAACATCACAATAATCCACAAGTAATCCACAGCACTCCAGTCCATCAGTTAACATCTGGAGAAGACAAAAGCTGAAACAAATCCAGAATTAAGACGTTTTTAACTAAAATATGAGTCCATAATCCATAATAACTCTTCCTCCAGTGAAAAAGTGTATCTGCTGTTGTCTCTCACATCAAAATCCAGCCACATATTTGTTTAGAGCTGTTTAAACGCTGCTTGATCTGTGCAGATTTCTCTCCTGATTCACACCAGAACACTTTCTCACTTCGGGAAGAGTTATTATGGATTATAGACTCTATGGTATTTTAGTTAAAAACGTCTTAATGCTGGATTTGTTTCAGCTTTTGTCTTCTCCAGATGTTAACTGATGGACTGGAGTGCTGTGGATTACTTGTGTTTTTATCAGCTGTTTGGACTCTCATTCTGACGGCACCCATTCACTGCAGAGCATCCATTGCTGAGCACATTTTATAGCAGCTTCAAATGCGTCTCATAAGTCTGTATTGGTGACGTTCTGATGGACTCTGTCATTGATCTGATGGTGATGTTCACAGACGCGTCGGTCGGGCTGGAGCTCTGCAGGCGGGCCGCAGCTGATCTGTGCAGCAGTGTGAGGACAGCGACGCGGCTCTACAGGACGGTGAGTGACTAGTGAACTTCAGCTCTGTAAGTCTGTCACTTCTGCAGCATGCTCACCGATGACACCGAGTCATTACTATATCTCTGTGTGGTGTTTCAGCTGATCTCCCATGATGCCGAGCGCAGTGCGGAGCAGCAGCAGATGCATCAGCTGATGTCAGACGCGCTGCTGCTCGTGCGATCGGAGCTGGATTCAGTGTCTGGATCGTCTGGAGCCCTGAGGATGGAGGAGGGAAAGGAGACGCTCGCATTACTGGAGCAATACTCACAACTGCTGCTGCGCTCGGTGGAGAGGAGACTCCATCAGGACGAGTAGAGCTGCAGATCCACGCACGTGTGTGTGTGTGTGTGTGTGTGTGTGAGAGAGAGAGAGAGTGTGTGTGTGT
>NW_015650694.1:134592-149188 GCF_001515625.1 Sinocyclocheilus rhinocerous | reverse complement strand
GAGAGAGTGTGTGTATGTGTGCGTGCGAGTGTGTGTGTGTGTGTGTGTGTGTGTGTGTGTGCGTGAGTGTGTGTTTCACATGCATATATTTGCATATTTAATTTGAACTGATTTGAACTTGTAGTGTCTTATATGATCTGAAGTGTTCCGTGTCAGTTACTCTTGTGGATGTTAATATTTTTTATTTTACCAGAGTATTTGTGTTCTTAATTGCTTTTAATGTCCATTTTTATTGATGTTTTATTGCCAAATAAGTTAATAATGTGTCTGTAATCTGCAGTTCGTCATATTAGTGTTTTGTCTTGATTATTTAATGACACATTAATCAGCCATGAATTTTATTTATTTGTTATCAGTGCTTGTCTGACCTGATTTCTTACACAATAAACTGAAATATATGTAAGTAGATGACATTTATGATTCATTTACATTGGCTTTAAATAATACTTTAATTCACACTCATTATTAGTAGGGTTTTGCTTATATTAGTGTTATTCTGTTGTACTGTAAAACACAACATTACATTCATCACAAATGATAAGTTTAACCGTGACACATTCTCAAGTTTCTCAGACATTTGGATCTCGTTATACTTTACAGATAAGACAGAATAAAAGTAAAGATGTTAGTGTTTCTTAGTTAGTTAATGTCCCATTGTTTTGCAAAAGAAAACCTCTATTTCTATAACTTTCACTTAACACTTCAATCAATCAGCTGCAAAAAGAAACGAAACCTGTGCTAATAGATAAGAAACAAGACAAAAACATAGAATTCAGTATTTGGTAATAATATAGCATAATGAGAACATTATAAGCAATTTTTTGTAGGCTGGTCATTTTTGACTAGAAACAAGGTGTGGGGGGAAAAATCGTAAAATGATCATTTTTTGTGAAGTTCTTATACTCCGTGTGAGCAGTCAGTAAGTTTTAGTCCAGTGTGAAAACATTTACTAGCATTTTCGTGAAGAAGAAATTCCTCTCCAGGTCAAAATGACCACATGTGGGGTGTCTCTGAGTGTAATCGTGTGATGCTGCCGCTGTAGTTTAATGTGCTTGATTAGGCTCGCGGAGGCTCATGGGAGCGTGTCCACGTTGACGGACGTGAGCGTGACGTCGTGCAGGATGTTGATGCGGTCGATCTGGTTGACCTCTTTGATGCGGTGCTGGAAGTCAAACGCAGGCGTGTTGTTGACGGCCACCTTGAACTCCGTGAAGGTGCAGAGGATCTTCATCTGCAGAGAGACGTGAGGGTCAGTCATTCACTGTCTGGACCGTCCTGCTGCTTTCATTCCACCTATAAACGGGAAGCGCTTCAACACTCTGTTTTTAGGCAGAGGATCTCGCAGCGAGTCGTTTACCTCAAAGTGATGAGCGGGCATGAAGGGGAACGGCGACAGAAGATCCCGCTCCTCTTTCCCCCAGCGCTCTCCCAGTTTGTGATTGCGGACCAGAACCGGCTTCCCTCCCTCGCTGAAGCGCGGGTTGATGTGAAGAGCGATGTCGTTACCGCGCAGGAAGTTGATCGTGAACCTTGTGGCGGGAGAAACATTAGTGACACTTTTGGTGTCGACAAACTAACGATTCGTTCTAAAGCCATTTGTCAAAGTATCAAATTCTGTTCATGTTATGATCTGGAGTCATTTATATGTGATTTCAAGTTCTGACAATCCCACACACTACTCAAACATAAAGAGACGGTTCACCCATGTTTTGAATCATGACTGCTGGTTTAAGATGGTTTGAACTGGTTTAAGCTGGTCCTGAGCAGGAGCTAGTTGCTTAGGACCAGCTTAAACCAGCAGTCATGCTTCAAAACATACCTAACCAGCATATGCTGTTTTTTTCAACAGGGATCTGCCATCATTTACTCTCTCCAATGTTGTTACAGAGCTTTACGAGTTTCCTCCTCCTGTTGAACACAAAAGAAGATACTTTGAAGAATGTATCATACAGTTGATGGTCCCCATAGTGTTTTTTTCATACTATGGAAATCATTGGGGACCGACAACTGTCTGGTTACCAACATCATCTTGTGTGTTCAAAAGTGTCCACCATCCCCACTGTCGATTTGCTTTTTTTATATAGAAATAAAAGTAATTTAGTTCTGGAAATCATACGCTACACTAAACTGAAATGGTCTGCTTCATACAGCCAGGGTTGCCCATGCACATCAAAAACAGCCCAAAGTAGCGCAATGACTATATCCCAAATATCAAAACTCAAAATATGTCATTTCCATACCTGAAATACATATTTTACAGTCACTGTTATGCACATTGATCATAAACACAGCTCTAAGGCTTCCTACCAGAGACCCTCCTTCACAAAACTTACATTTAGCCCATTTTTTTTAATGGGAAGAATGCAAAATATTTCAATACAAGCATTTCAGTCAAATGTAATTAATGCAATATTTCAAACCTTTAACCCACGAGGGGAAATCCGCCCACAGCAGCAGTTTAAAACCAAAGCAGCCCAATTCTGTGGAAAAAACACGGACTTGGCAACCCTGCATCCAACACGAGCTGACAAATATCTGATCTTGTAAGATGTGCTCCTTAATTTAGTTTGGAACGACATGAGGGAGAGTAAATGCTGATTGAACAATTATTTTTGGGTGAACTGTCTCTTTAAATCATCGTGACATTTGCAAGGTTTCGGCTGGTTGTGCTTCCTCTGGCTTGAGGAAGTTCCTTTGACCGAAATGTTGCAAATAAAAAACATCATCATGCAGTGTGTGAAATGTATCAGTTTTTCTTCAAGTTTATATACTGGGCTTTTATGAATGATTTGGATGTGCGAGGGACTATATTTTCTGTAAGATCTGAAATTCAGCCATAAATAAATGAGAAATGAGGTCTGCACTTACATCTTGGCGTCTGGTCGAATCTGTCCTCTGATAGTCAGCATCAGCTTGTCGTAGATGCCGCGGGGGAAATTCATGTTGAAAGGAACCGTCTGAAAAACAGAAAACATTAACAGGCTCAGGAACGTCAGCGAATGATATTTCTACATCATCGGCTCTCAGCTGGATCTGATTCAGAATATTACAATCATAGAGTTTCAATAAGAGGCAGTCATTAATTCCTGCAGTGACTCTTTTCTTTTGTCTTGTGTGGTTTAGTTGAGGTTCAGCCTGTCCGTGCTTCATCTGTCTGATCTGATCAGATTCCTCAGAATGTGCTGAAATACTGTAGAGTTTGATGGGACACACGACCTTTGACCTCAGCATGTTTCTCCTCTGTTAGAAGCGGATCAGTCGGTTTATTTCACACTAGTCTTTGTGCGCGCAAAACTTCTTCAGCTGCTGCAGCGGTCTTATATGATCTCACAATCCGCAGCATCTTTTATAAAAACATAATTTAGCATAAAATGTAAAAATATACAATCTACTCCAGTTTGCTGCGATCCTGCAGATTTAAAGTTTGTGTTCTTTTAATTCAGCCACGAGATCACGATATGACGCACAATGCAAAAAATTATTTTCTTAGCGTTTTTGTCTTATTTTCCATCATAAATAACAAAAAATCCATAAATACAAGATACAAAATGACTGAAGATCCTGAGTCATGTTTTTTTTTTTAAATGTGTCAAAATGAAGCGAGTTTATGCTTAAAACAAGAACAAATATGTGGGCTCAGAATCCTGCTTTTCCCTTTGAATTAAACGTTTATTGTTCCCACAGCAATGACAGATATATATTTTTTCTTGTTTTAAGCATAAACCCACTTCTTTTTGGTAGATATTCCAGAAAACCTAACAGTCTTGTTGCTTCTCCAGTAAATGTGTCTTGATTTAAGGATATTTGTACTGGAAAACAAGACAGAAACACTGAGGAAGAACTGCATTTTTTTTTTCAATGCATCAATCTTAAATGAGTTAATTCACCAGTTCACCAAACTAGAGTTTGAGAGCGCATTAGCATGAGTTGTGCATGCGTGTGAATGGCAGTCAGTGGGTGGTAAGTGTAGTGTGAGCGGTGCTTTCGCGGTGTTTTATTCACTGCATTGATGGATGTCTGTGGTAAAGCGCTGGTTCAGTGTCTTACTACAGGAGCGATGGCTGGTGCTGGGGGCCACGGCTTCGGAGCTCCTCCTGCGGGCCCCTGACCGGGCCAACCGGGCTGACCGGGATTACCGTGCCACGCCGGAGCCACTGGAGACGGCAGGTAACCCGTCGGGGGGGGTAGTTGAGCAGGCCAGCTCGGCTGAATGGGTGGGATCGGCTGGATTGGAGGGTTGGGTTGCATTGGTTGCATTGGTTGCATTGGTTGCATTGGTTGAATGGGTTGCATTGGTTGAATGGGTTGAATGGGTTGAATGGGTTGGGTTGGTTGAATCGGTGGGATGGGTTGGGTTGGTGGGTTTGGTTGGATTGGTGGAGGGTTGGGCCAGCCTGGTTGGGTGGGTTGGACCGGCCAGGTCGTGCTGGGCTGGTCAAAATGACCACATGTGGGGTGTCTCTGAGTGTAATCGTGTGATGCTGCCGCTGTAGTTTAATGTGCTTGATTAGGCTCGCGGAGGCTCATGGGAGCGTGTCCACGTTGACGGACGTGAGCGTGACGTCGTGCAGGATGTTGATGCGGTCGATCTGGTTGACCTCTTTGATGCGGTGCTGGAAGTCAAACGCAGGCGTGTTGTTGACGGCCACCTTGAACTCCGTGAAGGTGCAGAGGATCTTCATCTGCAGAGAGACGTGAGGGTCAGTCATTCACTGTCTGGACCGTCCTGCTGCTTTCATTCCACCTATAAACGGGAAGCGCTTCAACACTCTGTTTTTAGGCAGAGGATCTCGCAGCGAGTCGTTTACCTCAAAGTGATGAGCGGGCATGAAGGGGAACGGCGACAGAAGATCCCGCTCCTCTTTCCCCCAGCGCTCTCCCAGTTTGTGATTGCGGACCAGAACCGGCTTCCCTCCCTCGCTGAAGCGCGGGTTGATGTGAAGAGCGATGTCGTTACCGCGCAGGAAGTTGATCGTGAACCTTGTGGCGGGAGAAACATTAGTGACACTTTTGGTGTCGACAAACTAACGATTCGTTCTAAAGCCATTTGTCAAAGTATCAAATTCTGTTCATGTTATGATCTGGAGTCATTTATATGTGATTTCAAGTTCTGACAATCCCACACACTACTCAAACATAAAGAGACGGTTCACCCATGTTTTGAATCATGACTGCTGGTTTAAGATGGTTTGAACTGGTTTAAGCTGGTCCTGAGCAGGAGCTAGTTGCTTAGGACCAGCTTAAACCAGCAGTCATGCTTCAAAACATACCTAACCAGCATATGCTGTTTTTTTCAACAGGGATCTGCCATCATTTACTCTCTCCAATGTTGTTACAGAGCTTTACGAGTTTCCTCCTCCTGTTGAACACAAAAGAAGATACTTTGAAGAATGTATCATACAGTTGATGGTCCCCATAGTGTTTTTTTCATACTATGGAAATCATTGGGGACCGACAACTGTCTGGTTACCAACATCATCTTGTGTGTTCAAAAGTGTCCACCATCCCCACTGTCGATTTGCTTTTTTTATATAGAAATAAAAGTAATTTAGTTCTGGAAATCATACGCTACACTAAACTGAAATGGTCTGCTTCATACAGCCAGGGTTGCCCATGCACATCAAAAACAGCCCAAAGTAGCGCAATGACTATATCCCAAATATCAAAACTCAAAATATGTCATTTCCATACCTGAAATACATATTTTACAGTCACTGTTATGCACATTGATCATAAACACAGCTCTAAGGCTTCCTACCAGAGACCCTCCTTCACAAAACTTACATTTAGCCCATTTTTTTTAATGGGAAGAATGCAAAATATTTCAATACAAGCATTTCAGTCAAATGTAATTAATGCAATATTTCAAACCTTTAACCCACGAGGGGAAATCCGCCCACGGCAGCAGTTTAAAACCAAAGCAGCCCAATTCTGTGGAAAAAACACGGACTTGGCAACCCTGCATCCAACACGAGCTGACAAATATCTGATCTTGTAAGATGTGCTCCTTAATTTAGTTTGGAACGACATGAGGGAGAGTAAATGCTGATTGAACAATTATTTTTGGGTGAACTGTCTCTTTAAATCATCGTGACATTTGCAAGGTTTCGGCTGGTTGTGCTTCCTCTGGCTTGAGGAAGTTCCTTTGACCGAAATGTTGCAAATAAAAAACATCATCATGCAGTGTGTGAAATGTATCAGTTTTTCTTCAAGTTTATATACTGGGCTTTTATGAATGATTTGGATGTGCGAGGGACTATATTTTCTGTAAGATCTGAAATTCAGCCATAAATAAATGAGAAATGAGGTCTGCACTTACATCTTGGCGTCTGGTCGAATCTGTCCTCTGATAGTCAGCATCAGCTTGTCGTAGATGCCGCGGGGGAAATTCATGTTGAAAGGAACCGTCTGAAAAACAGAAAACATTAACAGGCTCAGGAACGTCAGCGAATGATATTTCTACATCATCGGCTCTCAGCTGGATCTGATTCAGAATATTACAATCATAGAGTTTCAATAAGAGGCAGTCATTAATTCCTGCAGTGACTCTTTTCTTTTATCTTGTGTGGTTTAGTTGAGGTTCAGCCTGTCCGTGCTTCATCTGTCTGATCTGATCAGATTCCTCAGAATGTGCTGAAATACTGTAGAGTTTGATGGGACACACGACCTTTGACCTCAGCATGTTTCTCCTCTGTTAGAAGCGGATCAGTCGGTTTATTTCACACTAGTCTTTGTGCGCGCAAAACTTCTTCAGCTGCTGCAGCGGTCTTATATGATCTCACAATCCGCAGCATCTTTTATAAAAACATAATTTAGCATAAAATGTAAAAATATACAATCTACTCCAGTTTGCTGCGATCCTGCAGATTTAAAGTTTGTGTTCTTTTAATTCAGCCACGAGATCACGATATGACGCACAATGCAAAAAATTATTTTCTTAGCGTTTTTGTCTTATTTTCCATCATAAATAACAAAAAATCCATAAATACAAGATACAAAATGACTGAAGATCCTGAGTCATGTTTTTTTTTTTAAATGTGTCAAAATGAAGCGAGTTTATGCTTAAAACAAGAACAAATATGTGGGCTCAGAATCCTGCTTTTCCCTTTGAATTAAACGTTTATTGTTCCCACAGCAATGACAGATATATATTTTTTCTTGTTTTAAGCATAAACCCACTTCTTTTTGGTAGATATTCCAGAAAACCTAACAGTCTTGTTGCTTCTCCAGTAAATGTGTCTTGATTTAAGGATATTTGTACTGGAAAACAAGACAGAAACACTGAGGAAGAACTGCATTTTTTTTTTCAATGCATCAATCTTAAATGAGTTAATTCACCAGTTCACCAAACTAGAGTTTGAGAGCGCATTAGCATGAGTTGTGCATGCGTGTGAATGGCAGTCAGTGGGTGGTAAGTGTAGTGTGAGCGGTGCTTTCGCGGTGTTTTATTCACTGCATTGATGGATGTCTGTGGTAAAGCGCTGGTTCAGTGTCTTACTACAGGAGCGATGGCTGGTGCTGGGGGCCACGGCTTCGGAGCTCCTCCTGCGGGCCCCTGACCGGGCCAACCGGGCTGACCGGGATTACCGTGCCACGCCGGAGCCACTGGAGACGGCAGGTAACCCGTCGGGGGGGGTAGTTGAGCAGGCCAGCTCGGCTGAATGGGTGGGATCGGCTGGATTGGAGGGTTGGGTTGCATTGGTTGCATTGGTTGCATTGGTTG
Source organism: Sinocyclocheilus rhinocerous (assembly GCF_001515625.1). Classification (NCBI taxonomy): domain Eukaryota; kingdom Metazoa; phylum Chordata; class Actinopteri; order Cypriniformes; family Cyprinidae; genus Sinocyclocheilus; species Sinocyclocheilus rhinocerous. The sequence continues at coordinate 141,465 of NW_015650694.1, read as the reverse complement.
CATTGGTTGAATGGGTTGCATTGGTTGAATGGGTTGAATGGGTTGGGTTGGTTGAATCGGTGGGATGGGTTGGGTTGGTGGGTTTGGTTGGATTGGTGGAGGGTTGGGCCAGCCTGGTTGGGTGGGTTGGACCGGCCAGGTCGTGCTGGGCTGGTTAACAGGCCAGTTGGGTTGAGTGGGTTGGCAGGACCAGCAGGGTTGGCAGGGCTGACCGGGCCATTGCTGAGGGGTTTGTGGGTAAACACCCTGCTGACCGGAGGATGGGCAACTCATGATGGACCTGAACCTGAGAAACAAACCATCACAGATCATTACAGATCCACTCATCCGACTCCATCTGCACGGTGTCTGACGCGCTGAACAACATCACATGATGATAATGATGGCACTGAGCCTGGTTGGGTGGGTTGGACCGGCCAGGTCGTGCTGGGCTGGTTAACAGGCCAGTTGGGTTGAGTGGGTTGGCAGGACCAGCAGGGTTGGCAGGGCTGACCGGGCCATTGCTGAGGGGTTTGTGGGTAAACACCCTGCTGACCGGAGGACGGGCAACTCATGATGGACCTGAACCTGAGAAACAAACCATCACAGATCATTACAGATCCACTCATCCGACTCCATCTGCACTATGTCTGACGCGCTGAACAACATCACATGATGATAATGATGGCACTGTTCACTGGCGGGTGAGTTAGGATCCCTTTAGCACCTTAATATTGACCGGTTTGACCGTATAGTGCCGTCTCACTGGTCATGTGTTGGGAATAATGAAGAATTAAAAAATTTTGAATGAAAGAAGTCTCGTCTGCTCACCAAGCCTGCATTTATTTGATCACAAAAACAGTGAAATAGTATTAAAGTTTAAAATAGCTGTTTTCTTAATTTCTGGCAATATTGTCAGATGGCACAGATGCTATTTGATGAAAAGTAACCGATATAAATGTGTCCCCTGTGCGATTCGGTTGTTAAACAGTCCTAAAGGAATGTTTTTAGGGAAATTTATTTAATTTATGTTTGTATGTATTCATGATTTTTTAAGAATGTTTTGTATGTGTCTGCTGTATGTCGGTTTCACTGCATCCAAAATAGCCCGTGAGGGAACTTAATAAAACTTGACTTGAACTGAAAAACTGACTTGTTTCTTAGTCCTATTATAAATGTCTTTACTGTCACTTTTGATCAATTTAATGCATCAATGCTGAATAAAAAAAAAATGTTTCAACCTAAAACTGTGTTCAACATTGATAATAATCAGAAATGTTTCTTGAGCAGCAAATCAGTATATTAGAATGATTTCTGAAGATCATGTGACACTGAAGACTGGAGTAATGATGCAGAAAATACAGCTGCACATCACAGAAATACATTTTAACACACATTAAATTTTTGACCATTAGTATATATCCTTTAATATTTTTCAGCTATTTAAAAGATTTCAAATATAAGTCACATGTACTCAGCTAATCGTCATTCTAAACCAGTACTTGTGATCTAACTAGTGATCTGACTGCTAAACGTGTGCATGTTAAACCAGAGCCCAACAGCAAACGATGATGTGAGCTCTTTAGACACTAACGACAGGATCAGAGCTAATGACTGGAATCTCTCCACATCAAACTCAGCGAAGTATTAGATGAGCATCACAGATAGACAGCTACAGCATTGAGAAGAGAAGCTGAGGATCACTGTACCTGTGGATGAGCAGCAGAACCACGAGGAGCCGCAGACCAGCATCTGTCTCACTGCCTTTATATGCGTCTCCTCCTCATTATGACTCAGAGAAAGAGCATGTTTGTTCATGAGACTCACAATATCAACATTATATGCTCTTATGAAACAATATGTACATTGTAAAAAATGATGTTCTTCCTCAGCATTTTTGTCTTGTTTTCCAGTACAAATATCTAAACATCCTTCATTATAAGATGCATAAGTCTTGTTTTCTGAAAAATGAAGTGACTTTATGCTTAAGATGAGAATGAATATCTGCCAATGCGGTAAGAAAAATCTACTTTATTTAAAGCGAAAGACATTTTTTTTCTTGATTTAAGTGCAAAATCACTTAATTTAGATTTGTTTTTGTTTGTTTTTAAAGAAAGTCTTGTTATCTGATGTAAGTTATTATAACTTCATTTAAGGATGTTTAGATATTTTTTCTGAAAAACAAGACAAAAAAAAAAATGATTGAGGATGAAAATCTTTTAGTTTTTTTAGTGTAATTATATATTTTACATATCAGTAACTTCCACACTATTGATAGTGTGTGAGACTCGGACTGTGTGGTCAAACTCACGGATAACGCTTACAAATAAAACAGATTACAGAAGATGAGTTTGACAAACATGACCGGCTTGCTTTGTTAGTCTGGCATTCAGAAACTCTTTACTAGTCAAACTAGTTGTTCTACAGTCAGTTTTAACCTCATATTAAAGAAATGTCATAAAACGGCATATTATTTACTGGAAATAAAAACAATAAGCTTTAAAGCGGCTGCGTCTCGATGATTAGATTCACACACACACAGGTCAGTAGTCCAGCAGGTTTCCACGGTGACCTGCAGTTTTATAAGTTGATCCAGTTACACAGAGTCATGTGAGTCCAGAGTCAGATCTGTCTGGATTACTGACATGATGCAAAACATGCAGCTCTTCCTCAGCGTTTCTGTCTTGTTTTCCAGCACATATGTGTCCCTGCAGCACAAAAGCAGTGTTAAGTCTCTGGGGTATATTTGTAGCAATAGCCAACAATACATTGTATGGGTCAAAATTATAGATTTCTCTTTTATGCCAAAAATCATTAGGATATTAAGTAAAGATCATGTTCCATGAAGATATTTAGTAAATTTCCTACCGTAAATATATCAAAACTTAATTTTTGATTAGTAATATGCATTGCTAAGAACTTCATTTGGACAACTTTAAAGATGATTTTCTCAATATTTAGATTTTTTTGCACACTCAGATTCCAGATTTTCAGATATTGTCCTATCCTAACAAACCATACATCAATGGAAAGCTTATTTATTCAGCTTTCAGCTGATGCATAAATCTCAATTTCACAAAACTGACCCTTATGACTGGTTTTGTGCTCCAGGGTCACATATATATAAACATTCATACAAGATACATTTACTGGAGATACAAAATGACTATAAAATCTTGTTTTTTCTTCTGAAAAATGTATCACAATGAAGTGAATTTATGTTTTAAACATTTTTTTAAATTCTGCCAACTGGGTCAGAAAAATAAGCTTGTTTTCCATTTGAGTTTAGTTCGTCGTTGTTGTTGTTTTGACCACACTGTTCTTGTTTTAATCCAAAATTTTGATACATTTGAAAAAAAACAAGACCTTATATATTAAGTCATGTGCGTCTCCAGTAAATGTGTCTTGATTTAAGTGTTATAGTGGCTGGTTTGTGCTGTAATGAGTCTCTTGTGAGCGCGCTGCTGTCAGCAGTCATGCGCCGCTGGATCAGAATGCCATTATACTGTGTGTCTCGACACGAACACTGTGTTCACAACACATTCCACACGCATCGCAGCTCAGTGTGTTCCTCTAAACTTCATCACATGATGCTAAAGGACTCATTGTTCCTCGCAGTCACTGCTGCTCTCGGTCTCCAGCGTTACTGAACAGAAGCATCTGCCATCAGGTGATCTTTCCCATATTTCATCTGAGCTCAATCATGTATGTCCTTTTCTAATAGATCTGCAGAAGGTCCTGATCTCCAAGATGTGGATGAGTTTGTTTCTTCATCAGGTTTGGAGAAGACAACAGCAGATGAGCTTTTTCACTGGAGGAAGAGTTATTATGGATTATGGACTCTATGTATTTTAGTTAAAAACGTCTTAATGCTGGATGTGTTTCAGCTTTTGTCTTCTCCAGATGTTAACTGATGGACTGGAGTGCTGTGGATTACTTGTGGATTATTGTGATGTTTTTATCAGCTGTTTGGACTCTCATTCTGACGGCACCCATTCACTTGCAGTGATGCTACATTTCTCCAAACCTGATGCAGAAACAAACTCATGATCTGAGAGCGAGCACATTTACAGCTCATGTTTTAGGTGAACTGTTCCTTTCATTTTAATTCTGTTAAACCCGTTCATGCCTTCTCTACTTTGTCTGCTACTTCTTAAATATCTTTTATGAGGAGATTGGTTTGTTTTGCTCATCCAAAACCCAGACGTTCAATTTTAAACTATGAAAATCTGTCATAAAAATATGAATTGACAATGATTGAAATAAACAATATTTGTTGTGCCCTTGATAAAGTGAGTGCACTTGAGATGAGATACGAGACGTGTGACGTCTACAGAACACTCTTTTGTTATTGTGTCATTTCCTGTGGAGCTGTAACGATTCCTCCTGCTGTGTTCCCATCATGCACCGCTGCTAAACCTGATGTCTCTCAACACAGACACTGTTCAGATCAGAGCACAGGACACACAGATCAAGAGGAAGCATGAATGTGAAGATGTCTGATGCTCTTCATCCTCACAGATTCTTTACTCCTTTATTTCTTTCAGACAGTTGTGTGTCTGCTGCCCCTCGGTGGCTGAACTACACACACACGATCAGCACAGATCCTCACAGATATTAATAATACAGAGTAATGCATGACATGAAATCAGTCACAACAAATCATCTGCCTGTATTTCTGTCACGCATTACACTCATACAGTAACTGATTATGTGATCTGCATCATGTAATCAGATTCCTAAAATTAAGTACTTGTAATTAGATTAAATTACATTTTAAAATACTCGTAATCAGACAAAGACAAACATCAGTCACTAGTCTGGAGGACACACTGGATTTACAGAAATCAGTTCAGCTTTAAGAAGAGTTTCAACATTGCATTAACTACTGATAATACTGATAATAACACGTTAATATTTATTTGAATTAGGCTTTTGTCTTTCAAACACATCCAAATGCACAAATTCACATTATTTCTTATTTAAATTTAATGCAGGGATTCACAAACTTTTTTTTGTCAGCTAAACCTCTTTCAGCTCATATATTTACTTGAACTATACCTCTGAGATTTTTAGTTCATAATTCAGTAATGTAATGTTTAATGCACTTAATGTTGTTGTAACAAAGAATGGAATATATTTTATTTTTCTTTGCATTTTTATATCAATGTGGAACAAGATTATCCTATTTAAATCAACGTGATAAACGAGTTAGGTCAAAAGTAATCTAAAAGTAATCTGATTACATTACCTAAAATGTGTAATGTAACGGATGACGTCACTAACTACAATGTTTGTCATGTAATTTGGAATCAGAAGCGGACTACAGTTTGTCAGTAATCTACCAGCTCTGCATACATAATACTTACATTCATTCCTGAATAATTGTAAATGTTTTAGTTATTCATTAGTTATCATACTAAAGAACCAGACAACATTGTACAGTGCAGGGCTGGAGAACCATCAGTCACAGCGGTCAGAGACGGAGCTACAGGAATGACGTCATCGACGTCGTTGTGTGTCGTGACGTCATTCACGTCGCCGTCATTTCTTCTCGTTATTAAGCGCGCGAGCATCGCGTCGCGTCACGTGTCCTCGGTGTTTGTAGAATCTCGCGCCGGATCTGACGCGTCTGTCTGAACGCTGAGAGCAGTCGCGATGTTTGGATTCGGTACCGGTACCGTGTGTCAGAGTTTATAATCCCAGAATCCCAACATCACCACATCAATATAGACGACGTTTTTACGACGCAGCGTATTCGCGTGTGCGACGCGTTGAAGCTGGATGTGAAGCTCTGAGACGTTATTTCATTCTATCATTGAACGCGTTGTGATCCGACGCCGCCGGGTTCGACGGTACAAACCCTACCATGCTGGAGGCGTAGCTCATGAATATTAAAGAGAACGTGCCGACGTTGACTGGTCACCTTCCAATGGCGATGGCTTATTTTTCTGAATATTAATTACGCTAACCCAATGCCGCTTAGTGACGAAGACGTCGTCTTGAATATTTTAAAAACATCAAATTTTTCAAAATGTTTCTGTTAAGTGTTTTGCGGATGTATCGAGACTTGTTATTTTAATTTTATCTCTGAATGAAACGCTTTTAATGTCTCTACAATTAGTTTACAATGTAGTTTTGAGGTTTTAAAAATAATAAATAATACAGACGTTCCGCTATTCTAAATAGTTGTAGAATGTCTTTTGGTTTTTTGAAGTTCTTAGTTCTTCAGTTGTCATACTATAGTATGTTGATGTAGACAAAAAAAAAACGAATACAGAATCTTTTACCTTTTTTGTTATTTTATATAATCATATGTTAAATTAATAAAAGTAAAGTCTTTATGATTATTAATTAATAAGATAATGTTGACCGTACGTTCTAACCCTCCAATGGGAAGTCTTAGGTATTGAATTTTAAGTGGTTGGTAGTGACGTCGCGCTGCTCTCGTCCAATAGCGAACGTCTGCATCATGAATATTCATACTGACGCCTTCGCCATAGTAGGGTTGGTCGATCGGCTGTCAGGTGCCGTGATTCCCAGCAGCCCGGATGTAGCGCGCAGTCTCCAGCATCAGTCCCGGAGAATAACATGACGCCGACAACCACATAACACCACCGTTCCCTCCACAACATTCCCGCAGCAGCGGAGCACATCGCTGACAGGACATGTGACGCGCTTCCCGCCGCAGCAGGTGAGGAATCTTCATCCCAGTCTTTCCTAGCAACAAGCGGCCGCGCGATTGGATGCGATTCGGCGCTTATAACGCGACGCGACGCTTAAGTACAGCGCTACGACTCTCATGCACGAGCCTAAACGCTCGAGCGGCGCTTCCGTCGCTGTCCTCGGTGCTGAACGCGGCTCCAGCGCGCATGATTAGTGTGTGTGTGTGTG
>NW_015650694.1:129825-134582 GCF_001515625.1 Sinocyclocheilus rhinocerous | reverse complement strand
TGAGTGTGTGTTTGTGTGTGTGTGTGTGTGAGTGTGTGTTTGTGTGTGTGTAGTCAGTTCATATCAGTTCACATTTCCAAACATCCCTTTTGAAGGTTTCTGAAGCGTCTCGGAGTCGTGTCCTCAGTTCTTCTGGATTGAGTCTGTCTCAGTTTCTTCTGTTTCTTCATGTAATCAGACGGACTGATGATGATCAGATCAGATCTCTGTGTGCAGCACTGGCTGCTGTCAGACAGTAATCTCACTGCATTATTACAATTAATGGCAAAAGGAATGTTTGGAAATGTGAACTGATATTTCCTACTGACACACTAAAGCAAAAGATTAAAGCAAAAGAAAACTTTTTTTTTTGATGAAAATACTAATGGCATAAGACTGAAGCCCAAACAAATTGTAGAAATATTACCTGCAATTATAAAATATTTCTGAATTGATTTTTTTATTCTAATATTGGGTTGAAAAATAAGTTGTTCACTTATTACATATTATTACACTTATTACAGTTGTTCACTTATTACATATAAATATATAATTGGCTTTATATTTTTGGAAAGGGGTCAGCATATTTAGGTTTCCTTGACAATAAAAAGTTTGAAAAATCCTGACCCAGACAACCTATGTATCCAAAGTCTTCTAAAACTGTTGTCTGAAAAAAATTTCATTTATGGATGAATTATTTTTTTAACCGGGTTCCATTATACAGGCAAATATTCAGAGTCTCCAAGTGTGGAGCTCCTCCTGTCAGCTCAGTGTTTACATCTTACTTTCTCTGCAGCTCAATCGCTTCTCCTCCATCTATTTATTTTCCAGCATGTGCGTGGTGAACGTCAGAGGTAGGCACCTGTTTAGGTATGCACAAACCATCTGGCTCATTCATCAGCACTCATTATTGAAAACGACTGAATACGACCCAAACTCTCTCACAGTATAAAGCCTAATACTGTATATAGCCTGTTAGGCATGATGAGGTGACAGCTATTTTTATCAGAAAAGACCATGCCACATAAATAAAGTCTTTTATTAAACTGACATATAATGGCTAGGTCCCCCACTTCTTCTTCCTCATGTGTTTTGATAAACGGTGGACCTCTGAGAGTTCGACCAATGAGACAACATAGTGGCTAACTAACTAACATTAGTGTAGTATTTCCCCATTGGCTGCGACCATACGATTAAGAAATTGCCTAATAACTGCTAATTAATTCCCAGTAGGCAGCTATTATATACTGAATGTAATAATCTTAAATCAGTTTTATCTGCACTGTGTTTAAGGGCAACCCTATGCCAAATCAAGAGAACAAGAATATGTTTCTAATTAATAAGCGTCAGATCTATGAGGTGGTCTTATTTTCTCACTGGTCCAATTAAACTGATCTGAGTTCAGTCCCTTCTGCATGGCTGTAGCATTAATGAAGGTTTCGGTGCTGCCATTGTGACCCGTGAGGAATGTTATTAAGCAGTGGTCATATTCACTCATTACTGGCCTCTACCCGAGGGGTTTTACACCTTTACTCTATGGCAAGACCAGCCATGCCACCAACCTTGTTAATTCAAGATCAATTTGAGAAGATGTGTTAATTTCGCTCTCTGCCAGAGTCACTTTACCATTGTCGCTTTACCAGTATTATGGTTAAGACTAATCTTACTATTGCATTTATGTCTGCGTTTTATTGTTTGACTTGCAGTCTTAACTCAGTGTTACTCAGAGTTGTTGTTTTTTATTACCTTACAAAAATTGTGATAAGTTCTAACAAAATGCAGTACTTTTCAAAGGTACATGGCTTTTTTTAAGGAGTTTCTTATGCTCTCCAAAGGCTGCATTTATAAAATACAGTAAAAACAGTAGCATTGTGAAACATTACAATTTAAAACAACTGTTTTCTATTTTAATATATTGTATATATTAAATATAAATAATATATTTAATACATTTGAAAATGTAATTTATTCCTGTGATGTAAAAGTTACATTTTCAGCAGCCATTACTCCAGTCTTCATTGTTACATGCAGTTCTTCTGGATTGAGTCTGTCTCAGTTTCTTCTGTTTCTTCATGTAATCAGACGGACTGATGATGATCAGATCAGATCTCTGTGTGCAGCACTGGCTGCTGTCAGACAGTAATCTCACTGCATTATTACAATTAATGGCAAAAGGAATGTTTGGAAATGTGAACTGATATTTCCTCCTGACACACTACAGCAAAAGATAGAAATAACTGACTTACAACCATTTATTTGTTGGTGAAAATACTAACGACCGAAGACTTCTGCACAGTACTATATATACACACACATTTAAAAAGCTATATAAAATATATTAATATATATTATATGTATTTTTTTATCTCGATTATCTTGTACCTAGCCCTAGCTCAGGTTCAGTCATTTAGATGTTACTACATGAATCATATTTCAGGTTAGTTGAAATAACATGTTGGGTTTTGATTCATTAATGTCGAGTGTTGGATTGTGTAAGTGCTGAATGTTATGTTTTTCATCCTAATCACAGAATGCAGAGTCTGAGCTTCTGTCTGACTTTAGAGGCACTCATTCACTTTATCTGCTTCTGTGCAACTCTATATTAACCCTTGAGCTGCTGGAAGTCCTTTCCCTAAAGAGGTGTTCAGGTCAAAAATGAGCGGCCTTCTTGTAAATCTCTTGTTATCACCAAATCTTGGATTCAGTCTTTTTGTCAACTCCGTTAGCACAGGTTTAGTGTTTCTTTGCTGAACTGATTGAGCACAGGTCTCACTGATCTGAGCTCAGTTTTTGAGAAAAAGCATTTGAAGACAAAACAATAGTTTAATTTTGAAATGACAGTTTATTATTTTTACACATTCAGCTTAAACATAAAGAAAGTAATGTGCAAACTCTCATCTACATCTTGGATGATCTGAGGATGAGCCGCTGAACAAAGTCATTGTTGAACCATTTGCAGTTGTCTTACTGTACGAATTAAAAACAATAAAACAACAGTTACATAAACAGTGAACGTACAGGGCGAACTAACGTATAAAGCATAAATCTGTATGCATTATTAATCACATCAGCTGACGTGATATTACTTTAAGAACATCACAGAGTGACATCTGAAGTGAAATGCCTCTGATCTGACTCGCTTTCTGTCTCTGCGTCTCGTTTTCAGATGTTCTCTTGGGTTTTATGGCGAGGAATCAGAGCATTGAACAGCTGTGTTTTTATTAATTAACGATTAATTAAGAAAGATGCATAATGTAACAAATGCATTGCTCCGTTGTTGGCTAATGCATTACGTACTGTTAATGTAAACTGTGAGTGTCTTTGCTGTAGTGAGCAGAGATCATACTCGCTCTCTCAGCAGCGCTGGCGTGTGAATGAATGAATCCGTTTCCAGAGTCTGTTCAAAGAAACGCAGTTTTGAGTCCAGTGCTTGAGTTATAATGGGATGAGCAGCTCAGTAATCCTGCTTTAATGCTGCTGCATCTGTCTGTAATTAAAGAGTGATTTATGATCAGCTGCTAGAGATGATATAATAAACTGCACACACATTACTCTGAATCCTAAACACACATGCAACATAATAACGCATGAAACGAGCGCAGCAGAAGAGGACTGCAGATGTTTGCGCCGCGGGGTTTGTGAGTTGTGAATGATGTCAGACAGCGTTCGGTACACGTGTATAATGATTTATGAGTGTTTGAACATCTGCAGGAGTTTATTCATAGTTATGATGCTGTTGAAGTCACGGCAGTACAGCAGATTAAACAGTTCAGTCATTTTCACATTTACGTTTGTCATTGTTTTGTACTGTACGGATCATTATTGAGGAACTGTGAAGAATAAAGCTTTTGTTGAGCTTTTTAAAGCTGCTGTATGTAATTATTTTGACTGTGCCAAAGCATAAAATACTGTAATATGTTTGAAGATGTTTAGGAAACATGCTAAGTTCACATATTTCTTTCTATGAAAAACAATGCTGCAGCCAGTTATTCTGCTTTGAAATGTGCGTTCTGTGTCAGAATGTCTGTTTTTGTTTTGGTATGTGTGACTCTGCCCACTGACAATTTACCCATTAGTATTTCAACACACTGAGTTGCCAGTTGGCGGAAAAGGCAGTGAATTGCAGTCATGGATGCCAGTGAACGTATTGGGTCAGAGATCACAGATTCTACCCGACCTAGAAAGCCTCGCCATCCATCTAAAAAGCTCTATAAAAAGTGGATAAATCAACGCAACGACTTACAGTGTAAGACTGGTTGCCTTTTATTGTCAGTTGCGCTCATTCCTGTCGGGTTTCCTCAATCTGGCAACCCGCGTGAGCGTCGAGTCTAAGGGTGCGTTCACACTCGTCATGTTTGGTTCGATTAAAACGAACCCTGGTGCGATTGCTCTGTTAGTGCGGTTTGTTTGAGTAAGTGTGAACGCTGCCATCTGAACCCTGGTGCTCACCAAACAAGTGGACCGAGACCGCTGAAAAGATGGGTCTCGGTCCGCTTCCAAACGAACTCTGGTGCGGTTCGAATGAAATATGAATGCAACACGGACCAAATACTTCTAAACGAACCAAAAACAGGAAGAAATGACAATATGCGATGCTATGCGACATGATTTGACGACGCGGTGTAACCAAAACAAAATGAGCAGAGAGCAAGCGTGGAGCAACGATGAGGTAAAGTGCCTTTTATGAGCTCCTTGTGAGTTTGCAGGTGGTGAAAATAAAATTATATGTACACGCAAGAATGAGCGCGCATAGTCCAGCAGACGGCATTAGGTGTATT
>NW_015650694.1:123919-129714 GCF_001515625.1 Sinocyclocheilus rhinocerous | reverse complement strand
TTGTAACACTCCAAAGACAAAGGAAAACATGAAATCGCATCATATGACCCCTTTAGCATGGGGAGTCTATGGGATTGCCTCCCTTTTGCAGCCAGCCTCTAGCGGCCAGTCGATGAATTACAGTTTAAGTCACTTCCTTGTTGGCTTCACGAGAGAGAGCGGGAGGTTGCCGCTCGGTGTGAACACACCCTAAGAAAGAGGAGCAGGAGAAAGGACTCTCCAATATTATGCATTTAGACTGCAGTACTGATTTCAACCACTAGCTGTCTGTATTGCATACTGCACTTTTAGTAATTTTTAAAGGTGACATATCATAAAAATCTGACTTTTCCAGGATTTAAGTGCTATAATCAGGTCCCCGGTGCATCTACCAACCAAGGAAACGTGAAAAAGATTAACCCAGTAACTTTGTTTTGGGAAGCCTTTTTCTGCAAGCGTCTGAGAAAACCAGCGTCTGATTTCGCTCCCTTGGTGACGTGGCAAAGGGATCTCATTATAATATTACCGCCCCTTAATCTGTAAGTTTACACCCACGGCGCCGTTATTTTGATTTCACAAGCGACAGCGGTGCGCTAGTTCTAATGCCATGATGAAAGTTTGAACAAAGCATGCTAACTGTTCTGTGTTTGGCTGCACAGACGAGCACAGAACACTGTTTAGAGTCCCAGCCTCAGAGACAACAGAGCAGTGCGTGAGTATGTTTGTGTCCTTGTGAGTGTGTATGTGTGAGTGTGTGCGCGTGAGTGTATGTGAGTTTGAGCGTGTGTGTGCGTGCGTGAGCGTGTGAGTATGAGTGAGTGTGTGTGAGTGTATGTGAGTTTGAGCGTGTGTGTGTCTGTGAGTGTGTGTGTGTGAGTGTGTGTGTGAGTGTGTGTGTGTGTGCAGTATGTAGGCCAAACACCATGAGTGAAATGCGTGTTGACGCGCTGCACTCTGGGCGAGTTCCTCATGGCAGATGGGTTATATACAATTAAACCTCGGTAAAAATAGCTGAATGCTGTGTGAATGAGCAGAAGAGCAGGTACTGAGAGTGATTACAGTGATGATGATGATGATGAGGAGGAGAGAGACAGGAAATGATCACACGTGTCCTGATCATGCAGGGGCTGATGGGATTATTTACCCATAAACCCCCACTGCATGCATGAGTGTGTGTGTGTGTATGAGTGAGTGTGTGCGTGTATGAGTGAGTGTGTGCGTGTATGAGTGAGTGTGTGCGTGTATGAGTGAGTGTGTGCGTGTATGAGTGAGTGTGTGCGTGTATGAGTGAGTGTGTGCGTGTATGAGTGAGTGTGTGCGTGTATGAGTGAGTGTGTGCGTGTATGAGTGAGTGTGTGCGTGTATGAGTGAGTGTGTGCGTGTATGAGTGAGTGTGTGTATGTGTGTGCGTGAGTGTGTGTATGAGTGTGTGTGTGTGAGTGTGTGTATGAGTGTGTGTGTGTATGAGTGAGTGAGTGTGTGTGTATGAGTGAGTGTGTGTGTATGAGTGAGTGTGTGTGTTACTCGTTGAGCGCGGTCAGAGCGTGTGTGGACTGTGATTCGCTCTCGTCCTGCTGCTAATGACTCGTTAATCGTCCGTTCAGCAGATGAACATGTGTCCGGATTCGCTCCGATATGAATCTGATTCCAGGTACGTGAGTCTTTCTGGAGTTCAGTCAGAAGATCTGCTGTGTGTTTGCTGCAGTGAGGCTCCAGTGATCGCTGTGTCGTGATGTTCCTCCTGTGATCAAACGGTTCTGTTCTTATGAGTGATTCTGAATAATCCTGATCGGTGTACTCGACTGGTTTACAGTGACTGTCTCTTTATTACCGCTGTGTTTAGTCTCAGTTCACGGGCAGATTGAAGATTGGAGCAGATAGGAGAGAATATGAGAGAAACAAACTCAATCAGGAGCTCAATTACTGTCACAGCATCAGATTTCCAGCTACTAAACTCTGCGTGTTATATGAATGAATCAGAAACACTGGATAGAGACGGACTGATTCATCAGACGGGCCGTTAATCACATGATGAATGGCTGTTCTGACATTATTAGCATCATATGAATACATCTTTGCTTTATTAAAGGGTTAGTTCCTCCAGAAATCATCATTTTCTATCATCAAACCTCTATGAGTTTCTTTCTTCTGTGGAACACAAAATATTTTGAAGAATGTTAGAAGAACTGAACAACATTGGACCCCATTGACTTAAAAACACTGAGACATTTCTCAAAATATCTTCCTTTGTGTTTCAATGTTGAATAACATGAGGGCGAATACAATGAATAACTTTATTCTGTTGTATTTATTTGTGCTGTTGCTTGTAATTTGTTTATCAGTTATTATTTTATCACTTGTCTTGAACAGTGGTTGAAATTTATATTAGTTAGGCTAAGGCTAGTCGGGTTTGCTGTGCAACCAAAATTGGAATCAAGAAGTGTGAAATTTTATTTATTTATTATTTATTTGTTTATTCATTCATTCATTCATTTTTAATGTATTTATTTTTATTAATTTATTAATTTTTATTTTTTATTCATATTTATTTATTTTTATTCATATTTATTTGTGCATATTTTATTTAATATTTTAATGTATTTTTTGTGTATATTAATTTATTTATTTGCATTGTTTTTTTGTTTTTTTTCCATATTTATTTGTGTATATTAATTTATTTTTTATTCATATTTATTTGTGTATATTTATTCATTTTTATTTTTTTATTTATCATATTTTTTTGTGTATATTTATTCATTTTTATTTTTTTATTTATCATATTTATTTGTGTATATTTATTTATTTATCTATTTATTTATTTTTTATTCATATTTATTTGAGAATATTTATTTATTTATTTGTATTTATATATATATATATTTTTTTTTATTCATATTTATTTGAGAATATTTATTTATTTATTTGTATTTATATATATATATATTTTTTTTTATTCATATTTATTTGAGAATATTTATTTATTTATTTGTATTTATATATATATATATTTTTTTTTATTCATATTTATTTGAGAATATTTATTTATTTATTTGTATTTATATATATATATATTTTTTTTTATTCATATTTATTTGTGCATATTTATTTTATTTTTTGTGTGTATATTTATTTATTTATTTTATTCATATTTATTTGTGTATATTAATTTATTTTAAATTTTTTATTCATATTTATTTGTGTATATTTATTTTTTAATGTTTTATTCATATTTATTTGTGCATATTTATTTCTTTATTATTTGTATTTGTTTTTGGTGTATATTTATTTATTTATTTGTATTTGTATTTTTTTTTTCATTCATATTTATTTGTGTATATTAATTGATTTTTATTCATATTTATTTGTGAATATTTATTTATTTGTATTTGTATTATTTATTTTATTCATATTTATTTGTGCATCTTTATTTTAATTTTTTGTGTGTATATTTATTTATTTATTTGTATTTTTATTTTTTATTCATATTTATTTGTGTATATTAATTTATTTTAACATTTTTATTCATATTTATTTGTGTTTTTTTTTTTTCATATTTATTTGTGCATATTTATTATTTTTATTTATTTTTTGTGTATATTTATTTATTTATTTGTATTTGTATTTTTTTTTTTTTATTCATATTTATTTGTGTATGTTAATTTATTTTTTATTCATATTTATTTGTGTATATTTATTCATTTGAATTTTTTTTATTTATCATATTTATTTGTGTATGTTTATTTATTTTCTTTTTTTTTGTGGTGGATGCAGTGAATATTTTGCCAGGGCAAACACAAATCGGTCTCTGCTCTGAGATCAGTCTGTCAGCCGGTGAATCTGGCGTGTTCGGGGTTTTGTCGTCTGCAGCAGGCGGCGGGTGGAATGCGATCGTATCTGTGACGTGTTTGTGAACGGCTGCTGAAAATAGCTGGCCGGCGGGCGTGTTCTGAGAGCAGGAAGCTGGTGAAGGTCCAGGACCTGTGTTTGCACTGACAGATGGTGTGAGGACGAACAGAGCCGGGTCTCCAGCTGACGGTCAGTCGGGCCGCGGGGGGGCGAGCGGTGCCGGACACGAGCCGCGGTGACTGGCACACACACACTGGTGCATTGTTTGGATGGACTGATCTGCTGAAGACACGTGAGTAAGAAGAGCTCCAGCCTGACGCTCAGACGCTCAGTGTGTGTCAGATTCATGTTCAGAGTCAGTCATTAGTTAGTTTGAATATAGCTTTCACTGCATTGATCTGTTTGTTTGTCAACTTCTGACTCCACCAATCACCTGAGTTTGGGGCGGGACTATCTGTCTGACTGACCAATGACAGAGTGTTTGATGAGCAGTCTTTATTTGTCCAGTTTGTTTTGGTGACACAGAAATGACACATTTCACTCTTAAAGTAGTTTTTCTCCTGTCTGGTGCGAGTCCTCGTTTCTATGGGATGTTCTGTTCTGTTCTGTTCTTATGAAACACTTTTAATATAATTCATCAGTCTGACTGTAAGCCGGTTTGGGTCACATTCATATAAAATTCATCTTTTGTTTGTCTCATCCAATCAGATTTCAGAGTCTGAATGATCTGTTTAATATTAATGATGCCGCACAGTCACTCTCAGCTGATTGGAGGAATAAAATCCCACAGTAATCGCCAGATAATCATTGTGATTGTATCTTCAGGTGAACCGGCTGAAGACTCCGTCAGTCCTGGTTTTCGTTTCTCTCCTGATGATCTGTATTTGTGTTGAGCTGTGAATGGTGTGAAGTTCTGTTCTGCTCTCGTGTTTGAGCGTCGCAGGAGCCTGTAAGCGTTCTCTAGTCTTTGTAATCCAATTTTCAGCCTGTCCGTCCTGATCTGGGTCACGGGTTACAGCTGCTGACAGCCCCCTTCACGAGCCGCCCGCCGGCCCATAATCCCTCAGTCCCCGCAGACTCCTCACACTCCTCACGCTCCTCTATAGAGCTCATGTGAGACTGAGATGCTGCTTCAGAGCTTTCTCTTTCAGAGCTCAGGAGACTTCACAGAGCTGAGACAGACGGTTCTCCCAAAATAATAATTGATAATAATAAAAATAATAGGGCTGGGCAAAAAAAAGTATTTTTCGATTAATCGTTTTTTTAAATGACATCGATTCGATATCGATTCTCAAAAGCCGCGAATCGATCTTTTCCGGGATTTATTTCAGCACACATTTAAAACAAGATCTGATTAACGTGAATCTTATCATTAGTCTTCTCCACTAGATGTCACCCTTATTTACCTTGCGCGATGTTACAACAGAAAGCCTGTCATTCATTCAGCGCTTATCATGGCCATACGCATGATTCGCAATGCTCAGGTGAAATGCTATAGTAATACTATAAATCTGCGGAAGCATTTGATATCACGCATAAGGCGCCATGATTTCCGCAATGAATGAATGAATGAATGAATGAATGAATGTTGTTTACTACACACATACTAAAGCGCGGATGACGCTCGCGGTGTTTTCAGCTTCTGCCATCTCACTATATGATGATATGAACACAAATGTCATCTCCAGCTGCTCTGAGAGTCACTTCATTAGCATTTTACCGTTTCATTTGAGAAAACTACCATCATATCACATACACAGCAGCTGCAAGTTCTTCACGGCAACCCGTCAAAATAAAAGTTTAGTTTAACGTTAAGAAACTGCCAGAATATATTACTATTTAGCAGTCTGAAGAATCAATGCTACTACTGCTAATAAATATTAATAAATCTTTATTTTTAAAGGAATAATCACATCTGTTTTCTTTTTAATTTTAACAGTAAACCTCTGTTGTGCAGCACTTTGCTTGCC
>NW_015650694.1:120400-123212 GCF_001515625.1 Sinocyclocheilus rhinocerous | reverse complement strand
TAGCTTGACGTTTAAAAATAAAGCATTCGCATGTTTTGGGCAGCTTGGATCACGCACCTTTCCTGAAGCAGCTCACTCTGTTTCCTCCACTATTAGATTCATTTAGATCCATTTCGTCCATAGAAAATAATTATTCAGTGTGTAATTTGACACGGTGGGCAGACGCGAGTAATCGATAATGACATTCGTTGTCGATGATTTTCATTATTGATTTTATTGATTAGTTGTTGCAGGGTGTGTATCAGTGTCCAAATGAAACAGAAGCTCATTGTCGATGCTTTAGTAGATGTTTCTCTCTGCTGCAGTGCATCATGGGTAATCTCATGTACCGTCTCACCGCACACACAGTTAAGCGGGTCCAGATCTGACACTTCAGAGGCGTAACAGAAGTCGGACGCTTTGAGACGAACATCAGGGAAACTCACGCCGGTTATTAATAGATCTCTGCTCATTTGATTCAGAGCTGTAAGTGCTGCTGAAAGGCCTTCTGGGATATTTGAGGAGTTTCCATTAGGCAGAAACATCATCCGCTCCTCCAGAAATATCCCAGCAGTCCAGACACGCACGAGCAGAAGTTCACCGGCCTGCCGCAGCAATGGCAGAGTCTGCTAGCCGACACGGCCAACCGGCCCAAGCCCATGGTGGACCCCTCCTACATCACGCCCATGAAGGTACTTCCTGTTCCTGCGGCTCACTTCCTGTGTCTCTCAGCTGTCGGCAGCTCTCGACCTCCCACACTGGTTCATTTCTTTAGTTTAATCACAGACGATTATCAGAGTAGATGAGCTCTGTTCCGAAACCCGAAATATAAATCATAAAGCATCACATGTGCTTCATGGAGGAGCCAATCCCAGAATGCACTGCAACACGCTCAGTGGAAAAAAAAGATTTAAAATGGCAGATGAAGCCAGAAAAATACCAAAGGGAAGGTTCAGAGAAAAACTGTGTAAAAACATAAAAATAAATAAATTATAAAAATAAATAAAAATGTGATTAAAATAAATAAATAAAAATGAGATTTTAAATAAATCAATAAAATATTCACATAAATAAATAAATGAAAAATGAGATTTTAAGTAAATTTGCAAAAATGTGATTCATATAAATAAATAAATAAAAACGTGATTAAATAAATAAATAATTTGATTTTAAATAAATCAATAAAAATTGAATTCAAATAAATAAAAATAAGATTTTAAATAAATACATACAAGTGTGATTAAAATAAAGAAATAAATAAATGATATTTAAAATAAATACATAAATAATTTAGATTAAATTAAAAGTAGATTTAAAATAAAAATAAATGAACAAAAATTAGGTTTAAAACAAACATAAAAATGTGATTAAAATAAATAAAAATGAGATTTTAAATTAAAAAGCTAAAATAAATAAATAAACATTAGATTTAAATACAAAAAAATGTGACTAAATAAAAATTTGAGTTAAAGTAAAAAAATGTGATTAAAACAAGTAAATAAATGAAAATAAGTAAATAAATGAAAAATACAGTAATATAATGAGTAGGAAAAAATGCAATAATGTAACTTCATATAAATCTAAATGATATTTTTCACAGTATAAGAACTATGCAGCTGTGAGCTGTAGGACGAGGAACCGCTGTTCTAGATCAGTTTCTGTAGAACAGCAGAACCAGCCGGAGAGCAGAGCTGCTGAACAGAGCCGTGTTACTGTGTGTTAGAGACGTGTGTCCTCTCTCCTGTCCTGTCCTGCTGCGTAGCTCTCGTCCTCGTCTCCTGTCTGCGTCCAGTGTCTCACCAGCAAACACACACACCAGACTAGTCCTGCCGAGCTGCTGACCAGCGGTCACCCGAGTGACACTAACGGCTGATAAACCAGACATCTCGGAGAATCATGAGACTGATATTCTGAAGCTCTTGAGCATACAAGCCCAAGACTATAAAGCAGCTCTTCTGATGGCACTGGCAGCCCTGCAGTCAGGGGTTAGAGCCCCAGAACACATGCTGATCAACACATGAACGCTGAAATCAGCCGTCTGTCAGCGTCCGCTCGTCATCTGCTCTGAACTGAAGGAGAATCTAAACGATGAGCGGTCCACGACGGTCCAAAGTAAACCATAAAGCTCCTCCATAACGGTGTGGTGGAGGTCTGTGTTCTTTACGCAGTTTCATGGTGTGTCTGTCCTGTTTGGAGCTCGACGGTCGTGATCATGATGTGAAGATTCATCAGATTTTCTCTTTAATTCAGTTCAGCATGTGACTCAGGAGCGACATGAAGAGTAAATCATGAAGCCGAAGACACTTTTATTTTTGCCCAAATTCTGTTTTATTTCCCCCCAAATTCCATGTTATATTATTTTTATTTATTACCAAATTCTGTTTTATTTCCCCCCAAATTCCATGTTATTATTTATTTATTTATTTATTTATTACCAAATTCTGTTTTATTTTCCCCCAAATTCCATGTTATTATTTATTTATTTATTTATTTATTACCAAATTCTGTTTTATTTCCCCCCAAATTCCATGTTATTATTTATTTATTTATTTATTTATTACCAAATTCTGTTTTATTTTTTCAAAAATTCCATTTAATTTTTTAACCAAGTTTTTTCCCCCCCAAATTTTTTAACCAAATACCATTTTATTTTTTTTAAGAAATTCAGTTTAATTTTTCCCCAAATTGTATTAATTAATTAATTCATTCATTCATTCATGTATTTATTTATATATATATATATATATATATATTTTTTTTTTAAACCAAATTCCATCTTTCCCCCATTTTAATTCGTCTGGATTCTGAATTTTTATAAAGAAAAAGCATGTGT
>NW_015650694.1:112399-119606 GCF_001515625.1 Sinocyclocheilus rhinocerous | reverse complement strand
CGCAGTTTCATCAGTTTCATGGTATGTCTGTCCTGTTTGGAGCTCGACGGTCGTGATCATGATGTGAAGATTTTCTCTTTATTCTCTTTAATTCAGTTCAGCATGTGACTCAGGATCAACACGAAGAGTAAATAATGAAGCTGAAGATACCTTTTGTTTTTTCCAAAATTCCATTTTATTTTTTAACCAAGTTCTGTTTTATTTTTTCCCAAATTGTTTTATTTTTAACCTGATACTGTTTTATCTTTATTTTTTATTTTTTTCAAATTCTATTTTACTTTTTTAACAAATTCTGTTTTATTTTCCCCAAATTCCATTTTATTTTTTAACCAAGTTCTGTTTTATTTATTCCCAAATTGTTTTATTTTTAACCTAATACCATTTTATCTTTTTCTTAACCCAAATTCTATTTTACTTTTTTATCAAATTCTGTTTTATTTTTTCCTTACATGAAGAGTAAATCATGAAGCCGAAGACACTTTTATTTTTGCCCAAATTCTGTTTTATTTCCCCCCAAATTCCATGTTATATTATTTTTATTTATTACCAAATTCTGTTTTATTTTCCCCCAAATTCCATGTTATATTTTTTAAATTTTTTTATTTATTACCAAATTCTGTTTTATTTTTTCAAAAATTCCATTTAATTTTTTAACCAAGTTTTTTCCCCCCCAAATTTTTTAACCAAATACCATTTTATTTTTTTTAAGAAATTCAGTTTAATTTTTCCCCAAATTGTATTAATTAATTAATTCATTCATTCATTCATGTATTTATTTATATATATATATATATATATATATTTTTTTTTTAAACCAAATTCCATCTTTCCCCCATTTTAATTCGTCCGGATTCTGAATTTTTATAAAGAAAAAGCATGTGTAATTAATTGAAATCTTGAATATATACAGTATATACAAATTTAAACAGTTTACCGAGTAAAAAAAAAGAAAAAACAACAAAAATGAAATGTTGAGTGTAATTGCATTAGCGTTTGAAGCGTGGTGTTTCTGGTGCTGTGTGCTGGTGGAGATGATCTGACACTAACTAGTCCAGCTGCGGCTGGTTGAGCGGTCAGTGCACTGGACGCAGCAGGCTCCGGCTCCGGCTCCGGCTCCTTCAGCAGATGTTGTACAGCAGGAGATATCTCTGAAGAGCGATACACGATATTAATTCTCTTGCTCTCTTCACAGATATCTCCCAAGAAAGTCCGGCTGGCTGAATCACCGTTGCGAAAAGTATGCCCTCTTTCCTTGCTTCACTCTCTCTCTCTCTCTCGTTTCTTTCTCCTTCCCTCTGTTTTGGTCTTTCTCCTCTCTTCATGGGCCACATGCTCTTCTGCTCGCGAGTGTATGATGTAGTTCTTCATCATCGTGTTCGAGGCCCAGACAGAGCCATAGACGCCGTAGAGCAGAAGCACGTGAGCCGACCCGATTCATAAAGAGCTTGATCTGATGAACTGAGATCAGTCGTTTCCATCTGCTGGCATGAATCATAACATCTGTGCTGAAGTCCTCCTCCTGCATGTGTTAATACAAGCATATGACACGAGACTCGTTCAGGGAAACAGCATCTAATGCTCCTGAGAGAAGCTGGATTGTTTCACTAAAACACTTGATGTTTTGTTCCGATGCTGTTCAGTTAAATTACACCTGAAGTCTTTTAAGTCCAGACATTACTGGCCGTTTCCGTGGTCTGTTTAGAGATTTCGCTCTATTGTTCTTCATATCATGAAAGAAACATCCAGAGCACTCATTTAAGTGGTTATTTTATTGCACTATAAAACTATTCATAGTTATGTCTTTAGAAAATAAAACACCTGACAAACAACCGATTTCAGATGTAACAAGGAATCTGCAAATGTTATAATGCATTTTACAATTATTTAATTGAAAGATATAATGCATCACAGTGTGAATTGTGGATAACTTCATAATAATGCATTATACATAACGGTAGTAAAGTGTTACTAAAACATCCATTGCATTAGAAGAGGAACTGGTTCCTGTATGTATGTGTGTGTGTGTATGTGTGTGTGTGTGTGTGTGTACTGTGTGTGTATATATATATATATATATATATATATATATATATATATATATATATATATATATATATATATATATATATATATATATATATATATATATATATATATATATATATATATATATATATATATATATATATATATATATATATATATATATATATATATATATATATATATATATATATATATATATATATATATATATATATATATATATATATATATATATATATATATATATATATATATATATATATATATATATATATATATATATATATATATATATATATATATATATATATATATATATATATATATATATATATATATATATATATATATATATATATATATATATATATATATATATATATATATATATATATATATATGTGTGTGTGTGTGTGTGTGTGTGTGTGTACTGTGTGTGTGTGTGTGTGTGTGTTGAGCTCTGACTGACGCCCTCTTGTGGTAGTTTTGGGATCAGCAGCTTGATTCTTTAGCAGAGTACAGTCTGTGCTTCGCTGAACTCATGGAGGTTCTTGTCCAGCAGACGACTTTCATCCCGATTTCATCATCCTTGAGTTTCATTGCTTTGATTATATAAGCGTGTGTTTGCAGTCATAAATGCAGTGATTTCACATGTTTATAGTCCGACGTTTGCACACAGCTACTCATTCTTTGTTTCTGTTTTCCTCCTGTTATATATACATATAGCTTCTTAATATTCATGTAAATGTAGACAATTTATACACTGCAAAAAATGAATCACTTCCTCAGTGTTTCTGTCTTGTTCTCCAGTACCAATGTCTAAACATCCTTAAATCAAGACACATTTACTGGAGACGCACAATAAAACACTTAAAATAGACGCACACTTAAAATATTTAGATATTGTTTTCTGAAAAATGTAATAAAATTAGATGAGTTTATGGTTAAAACAAGAACAAACATCTGCCAGTGGGCTCAGAAAAATAAACGTAATTCAAAGGGAAAACACGATTCTTTTTCTGACCCCATCCACAGATATATGTTCTTGTTTTAAGCTTAAACATTTTTATTTGTCATTTTGCATCTTCAGTAAATGTGTCTTGATTTAAGAAGGTGTAGATATTTGTACTGGAAAACAAAACAAAAATACTGATATATATATTTTTTGCAGTGTACTTCTGAAAACTAATATTCAGTCATTTAAGCATAAGCTTTTATGATAATGAAAAACATAAATTCAGTGCTGGTGTATATCATCATGTATGTATTTTATATTATTATGTAGATGATATAATAGAATGTATAACTGTATATGAAATGATGTTTTAATTATTGTTAAATTGTCGAGCAGTCACGTGTTCTCAGATCTGCAGAAAGATGAATTAGTGCTGCTGATGCTGATGGGCTTCACTCTTAGTTTGTTGCTCAGGGACTATCACATGAAGGTGTGATGATTATGAGTGTGTGTGTGTGTGTGTGTGTGTGTCTGTGTGTGTGTGTGTGTGTGTGTGTGTGAGTGTGAGTGAGTGTGTGTGTGTGTGTGTGTGTGTGTGTGTGTTTGTGTGTGTGTGTGTGTGTGTGTGTGTGTGTGTGAGTGTGTGTGTGTGTGTGTGTGTATCTGTGAGTGTGCAGTGTGTGATGATGAGCAGCAGATGGCAGCAGAGGAGCTCTGATCTTGTCACTGCAGGAATCAGTCTGAACTGAATGAGATATTCCTCTCATCCTTCATTTGTGGAAAAGTTTCCTAAATCAGATCATGATCTTATGCTCATTCTCATGGCTGCTATAAAAACAGAATTATTCTGTCCATAAATAGATCAATTATTAACAAAGATTAAAAACCCTGATGTTTGATGTTTCTTTCTCATCTTATTGTAGAATATGGACTATAAAAACCTCGTTAAATTTAAGTTAAAATCAGTTTGACTGGCAGTAAATTACAGTAAATGACGTGTTTTCTACTTAAATTTGTTTGCATTGTAAATGATACAATAATGCCACAATAAAATGAAATGCATTATCTTATTAAACTTTATTGGACCTTATTAAACCTTCTTAGCTCGTTATATAAAGTTATGTCCAACTTTATCCACATACATAAAGTAAACTAACGTAAAGCAATATATACTATACAGCAAATCTCAGCCAAGGTTATTATAGTTAACTAAAACTGAAACTAAAATTCAAACCATTAAAAAACATTTTTGTTACTTGAAATAAAATAATCTTAACTGAAATAAAATTAAATATTAAAATATTTTTATTTCAGTTAGTTGCCAATGCAACATTTCTCATTTTAATTTAGTTTAACTTGATGTACTAAAATAACTAAAACTAAAACTGAAATAAAAATGAACAAAAAAACTATGTGTATATGTATGTATGTATAAGCTAAACTACTAAAATTAAATAAAAATACACAACAAAATTGCAAAACTATAACTAAAAGTAAAACGAAAATATAAACTAATTCAAAATATTAAAAAAAATCAATGATACTAAAATAACACCAATCTCAAAAAAAAAAAGATTTTGTCATTAAATGTAAACTATCCCCGTCTGTAATCTGCTAAATGTGACTATAAGTTATTATAAACATTAGCATCATGATTTTCAGTAAAGCTGCTTTGAAATGTGTGTGTTGTGAAAAGCACTATACAAACAAAACTGACTTAAATATCACAGTTAACAAGTAAACATGTTGCTACTGTAGTGTTTTACAGTGTGCTTGTGAAATACTGAGACAGGAAGTAGTATCTCCATGACGTCAATGCAGATATAGCAGACGCGTCAGCGGCGTCTGAATGGACACGTCGAGGCGGCTGGAGTTTTCGCATGCGCGGATCGGGCCGGCGGACGCTGCGTGCTCATTGGCCGGCTGTACTGTACGCAGGAAACACAGTCAGTACAGTCAGTGGCGCAGCAGCCGAGGCCAGAGTCATTAATTACGTCACACTTCATTACGCTCAAGGTTAATACTGGGCTTATCTGCGACGAGGCCGTACTGCGCTCAATGCAGCGCCACCGTCAGATCTATTACAGCTTATCGCCACACGACAGACCAGAGATGCAGCCGCTGAAATATATCTGCTGTCATACAGTGCTAATGCTAACACCTCCAAACGGCCCAAACGCAGCCGGCTCATTCACAGGAGTGAGGCAGATGACAGAGATGAACACATAATTAACCTCCATCACCTCCAGCCGTCTCAGCAGCAGCACAATTACAAACATCACACCGGACTCTGCAGCGCCTTTCGTTAGAACAGATAGAGTGCTATTCTTTTAAAGCATTTTTAATCATTTATTATTTCAAGCGATAGTCCACCAAAACTGATCATTCTGTCTTCATTTACTCACCCTCATGTATTTCTTCTGTTGAACACAAAAAAAGATGTTATGAGAAATGTCTCTGTTAAGGCAGTGGGGTCCAATGTTGTTTGGTTCTTCCAACATTCTTTAAAATATTATGTTTTACTGAAGAAAGGGTTTGAACAACATGATTAGGTGAGTAAATGAAGACAGAATGACGATTTGTAGTAACCTTAACTCACCTACATTTGATTTATATAGCACTTTCAAACCCATAAATGACCCTATCATGCAACTGCATAGCAACACCCTAGCAACCACCCAGGACAATATCACTCTATATGAATGGGTTTAAAACCTTTCAACTTTAAGCGTGAGAGTTAAAACCTTTAAACTGTTAGTGTGAGCGACTGTTGGTGGATGTGAGTGTTAGCATTAATGAGTTTTAGTGTGAGCCAAGTGTGAGTGAGTGAGTGAGTGAGTGAGTGTGTGTGTGTGTGTTAGTGTGTGTGTGAGTGAGTGTGAGTAAGTGTTAGTGTGTGTGTGTGAGTGTTAGTGTGTGTGAGTGTGAGTGAGTGTTAGTGTGTGTGTGTGTGTGTGAGTGAGTGAGTGTTAGTGTGTGTGAATGTGAGTGACTGTTAGTGTGAGTGAGTGTTGGTGTGTGTGAGTGTTAGTGTGTGTGAATGTGAGTGACTGTTGTGTGAGTGAGTGTTAGTGTGTGTGTGTGAGTGTGAGTGACTGTTAGTGTGAGTGACTGTTAGTGAGTGTGAGTGACTGTTAGTGTGAGTGAGTGTTAGTGTGTGTGTGAGTGTTAGTGAGTCAAGTCAAGTCAAGTCACCTTTATTTATTTTCATTATCAACATGGATATTAAAATCACCAACAATTAAAACTTTATCTGCAGCCAGCACTAACTCGGATATAAAATCAGCACATTCTTTAATAAAGTCTGTATGGTGCCCTGGTGGCCTGTATACAGTAGCCAGTACAAACGACACAGGGGATTTATCATTAACACTTGTTTCTCTGGATAATGTTATATGAAGCACCATTACTTCAAACGAGTTATACTTGAAGCCCGCCTTCTGAGAAATACTGAAAACATTGTTATAAATTGAAGCAATACCTCCCCCTTTACCTTTTGGACGCGGCTCATGTTTGTAACAGTAATCTTGGGGGGTAGACTCGTTTAAAATAATGTAATCATCAGGTTTTAGCCAGGTTTCTGTCAAACGGAGCACATCTAGTTTATGATCAGTGATCATATCATTTACAAAAAGTGCTTTCGTAGAAAGGGACCTGATATTCAATAAGCCAAGCTTTATCATTTGTTTATCCATATTGCATCTGTTTTTTATTTGTTGAACATCAATTAAATTGTTACTCTTAATTTGGTTTGGACGTTTTTTGTATTTTCTAGTTCGGGGAACAGACACAATTTCTATAGTGTGATATCTAGGTGAAAGAGTTTCTATGTGCTGAGAATTAACTGATTTCTGTGACGTGAGGCGTGAGTGTGAGTGACTGTTAGTGTGTGCGTGTGTGTGTTGAGTGAGTGTTAGTGTGTGTGTGAGTGTTAGTGTGAGTGTTAGTGTGAGTGTGTGTTAGAGTGAGTATGTGTGAGTATGTGTGAGTATGTGTGAGTGTGCATGTGAGTGAGTGAGTGTTAGTGTGTGTTAGTGTGTGTGAGTGTTAGTGTGTATTAGTGTGTGTGAGTGTGAGTGTGTGTGTGTGTGAGTGAGTGAATGTTAGTGTGAGTGTGAGTGAGTGTTAGTGTGAGTTACTGTTAGTGTGAGTGTGAGTGAGTGTTGGCATCAGTGAGTGTTAGTGTGTGTGTGTGTGTGTGTGTGT
>NW_015650694.1:96799-112294 GCF_001515625.1 Sinocyclocheilus rhinocerous | reverse complement strand
TGTGAGTGAGTGTGAGTGTGTGTGTGTGTGTGTGTGTGTGTACGTGTTAGCGTGAGTGTGTGTGAGTGAGTGAATGTTAGTGTGAGTGTGAGTGAGTGTTAGTGTGAGTTACTGTTAGTGTGAGTGTGAGTGAGTGTTGGTGTCAGTGAGTGTTAGTGTGTGTGTGTGTGTGTGGTGTTAGTGTGTGTGTGTGAGTGAGTGAGTATGTGAGTGAGTGTTAGTGTGTGTGTGTTTGTGTGTGTGAGTGTTAGTATGAATGAGTGTTAGTGTGTGAGTGTGTGTGTGAGTTTGTGAGTGTTAGTGAGTGTTAGTGTGTGTGAGTGTGAGTGAGTGTGTGAGTGTTAGTGTGAGTGAGTGTTAGTGTGTGTGCGTGTGAGTGAGTGTGTGAGTGTTAGTGTGAGTGAGTGTGTGAGTGTTAGTGTGAGTGCGTGTTAGTGTGTGTGTGTGTGAGTGTGAGTGAGTATGTGAGTGTTAGTGTGAGTGAGTGTTAGTGTGCGTGAGTGTTAGTGTGCGTGAGTGTTAGTGTGCGTGAGTGTTAGTGTGCGTGAGTGTTAGTGTGCGTGAGTGTTAGTGTGCGTGAGTGTTAGTGTGCGTGAGTGTTAGTGTGCGTGAGTGTTAGTGTGCGTGAGTGTTAGTGTGCGTGAGTGTTAGTGTGCGTGAGTGTTAGTGTGCGTGAGTGTTAGTGTGCGTGAGTGTTAGTGTGCGTGAGTGTTAGTGTGCGTGAGTGTTAGTGTGCGTGAGTGTTAGTGTGCGTGAGTGTTAGTGTGCGTGAGTGTTAGTGTGCGTGAGTGTTAGTGTGCGTGAGTGTTAGTGTGCGTGAGTGTTAGTGTGCGTGAGTGTTAGTGTGCGTGAGTGTTAGTGTGCGTGAGTGTTAGTGTGCGTGAGTGTTAGTGTGCGTGAGTGTTAGTGTGCGTGAGTGTTAGTGTGCGTGAGTGTTAGTGTGCGTGAGTGTTAGTGTGCGTGAGTGTTAGTGTGCGTGAGTGTTAGTGTGCGTGAGTGTTAGTGTGCGTGAGTGTTAGTGTGCGTGAGTGTTAGTGTGCGTGAGTGTTAGTGTGCGTGAGTGTTAGTGTGCGTGAGTGTTAGTGTGCGTGAGTGTTAGTGTGCGTGAGTGTTAGTGTGCGTGAGTGTTAGTGTGCGTGAGTGTTAGTGTGCGTGAGTGTTAGTGTGCGTGAGTGTTAGTGTGCGTGAGTGTTAGTGTGCGTGAGTGTTAGTGTGCGTGAGTGTTAGTGTGCGTGAGTGTTAGTGTGCGTGAGTGTTAGTGTGCGTGAGTGTTAGTGTGCGTGAGTGTTAGTGTGCGTGAGTGTTAGTGTGCGTGAGTGTTAGTGTGCGTGAGTGTTAGTGTGCGTGAGTGTTAGTGTGCGTGAGTGTTAGTGTGCGTGAGTGTTAGTGTGCGTGAGTGTTAGTGTGCGTGAGTGTTAGTGTGTGTGAGTGTGAGTGAGTGTGAGTGTGTGTGCGTGTGAGTGAGTGTGTGAGTGTTAGTGTGAGTGCGTGTTAGTGTGTGTGAGTGTTTGTGTGTGTGAGTGTTAGTATGAGTGAGTGTTAGTGTGTGTGAGTGTTTGTGTGTGTGAGTGTTAGTATGAGTGAGTGTTAGTGTGTGTGAGTGAGTGTTAGTGTGCGTGAGTGTGCGTGAGTGTTAGTGTGCGTGAATGTTAGTGTGCGTGAGTGTGCGTGAGTGTTAGTGTGCGTGAATGTTAGTGTGCGTGAGTGTGCGTGAGTGTTAGTGTGCGTGAATGTTAGTGTGCGTGAGTGTGCGTGAGTGTTAGTGTGCGTGAATGTTAGTGTGCGTGAGTGTGCGTGAGTGTTAGTGTGCGTGAATGTTAGTGTGCGTGAGTGTGCGTGAGTGTTAGTGTGCGTGAATGTTAGTGTGCGTGAGTGTGCGTGAGTGTTAGTGTGCGTGAATGTTAGTGTGCGTGAGTGTGCGTGAGTGTTAGTGTGTGTGTGAGTGTGAGTGAGTGTTGGTGTGTGTGAGTGTGAGTGAGTGTGTGAGTGTTAGTGTGTGTGAGTGTTTGTGTGTGAGAGTGTTAGTGTGTGTGAGTGTTAGTGTGAGTGCATGTTAGTGTGTGTGAGTGTTTGTGTGTGTGAGTGTTAGTATGAGTGAGTGTTGGTGGGTGTGTGAGTGAGTGTTAGTGTGTGTGAGTGTTAGTGTGAGTGCATGTTAGTGTGTGTGAGTGTTTGTGTGTGAGAGTGTTAGTGTGAGTGAGTGTTAGTGTGTGTGAGGGCTTGTGTGTGCGAGTGTTAGTGTGTGTGAGTGAGTGTGAGTGTTAGTGTGAGTGCATGTTAGTGTGTGTGAGTGTTTGTGTGTGAGAGTGTTAGTGTGAGTGAGTGTTAGTGTGTGTGAGGGCTTGTGTGTGCGAGTGTTAGTGTGTGTGAGTGAGTGTGAGTGTTAGTGTGAGTGCATGTTAGTGTGTGTGAGTGTTTGTGTGTGAGAGTGTTAGTGTGAGTGAGTGTTAGTGTGAGTGAGTGTTAGTGTGTGTGAGTGAGTGTGAGTGTTAGTGTGCGTGAGTGTGCGTGAGTGTTAGTATGAGTGAGTGTTGGTGGGTGTGTGAGTGAGTGTTAGTGTGCGTGAGTGTTAGTGTGCGTGAGTGTGCGTGAGTGTTAGTGTGAGTGAGTGTTAGTGTGCGTGAGTGTTAGTGTGCGTGAGTGTGCGTGAGTGTTAGTGTGAGTGAGTGTTAGTGTGCGTGAGTGTTAGTGTGCGTGAGTGTGCGTGAGTGTTAGTGTGAGTGAGTGTTAGTGTGCGTGAGTGTTAGTGTGCGTGAGTGTGCGTGAGTGTTAGTGTGAGTGAGTGTTAGTGTGCGTGAGTGTTAGTGTGCGTGAGTGTGCGTGAGTGTTAGTGTGAGTGAGTGTTAGTGTGCGTGAGTGTTAGTGTGCGTGAGTGTGCGTGAGTGTTAGTGTGAGTGAGTGTTAGTGTGCGTGAGTGTTAGTGTGCGTGAGTGTGCGTGAGTGTTAGTGTGAGTGAGTGTTAGTGTGCGTGAGTGTTAGTGTGCGTGAGTGTGCGTGAGTGTTAGTGTGAGTGAGTGTTAGTGTGCGTGAGTGTTAGTGTGCGTGAGTGTGCGTGAGTGTTAGTGTGAGTGAGTGTTAGTGTGCGTGAGTGTTAGTGTGCGTGAGTGTGCGTGAGTGTTAGTGTGAGTGAGTGTTAGTGTGCGTGAGTGTTAGTGTGCGTGAGTGTGCGTGAGTGTTAGTGTGAGTGAGTGTTAGTGTGCGTGAGTGTTAGTGTGCGTGAGTGTGCGTGAGTGTTAGTGTGAGTGAGTGTTAGTGTGCGTGAGTGTTAGTGTGCGTGAGTGTGCGTGAGTGTTAGTATGAGTGAGTGTTGGTGGGTGTGAATGTGAGTGTTAACATAAGCGAGTGAGTGTTAGCAGGGGTGAGTGTTTGCGTGAGTGAGTGAGTGTTAGCGTTAGTGAGTGTTAGCGGGTGCGAATGTGAGCGTTAGCGTAAGCGAGTGTTAGCTGGTGTGAGTGTTAGCGGCTGTATAGCAGATCAGAGGTGTAAAGGCCTCTGATCACATTCTCTTCAGATGGACTGAGCTCAAAGCGCAGTGGCTGACACACGCATTAAAGAGATGGATGACACTCCGTGTAGCGCTGCTGTGAGGAGGACACTGGCCCGTCCAGGAGATTTATTTCCTTTTCCTGTACTGAAGCTCAGACTGTGACGTTTATTAGCTCCTCTCTTTTTCATAACCTGACCACATGTTCCAGCTCTTCAGATCTGTTAAGTCAAACACTTCATGTCTGTAGGGAGATCATACATCTATTCATGCACACCTGTCTGACTTGATTGTTGAAGTGAGAACGTGTGAAAATGATCTGTGAATACTTGAGTTTCAGATTAAGCATTGAGAATCTGGTTTTGTTTTGATGACATGCATCTGTAGAGCTTCAGAGTATCTTAGAATCTGAAAATTATGTTCATGTGAATGTGGTCCGATTGCTTTGATCTCATTCTGTTCTCAGCTGTGTCTCATGTTTGAGTTTCATTGACCAACAGTCTTATGCATTAGTTTCTCCCAATATTAAAGAAATTAACCAGAAGATCAATCAGAACCAAAAGGGTTTTACAGAATGAAGCCATAGAAGGAGGTTCTTAAGATCCAGAGTTGTTTTCTGGTTCTTTAGAAAAACATCTACAGTATGTTTTGATGCTTCAAAGAACCCTGCAACCGAAACATAAATCTGAAGAACCTATGATGAGAAATTGAAAACTTTTTTTTAAAGAGACGTGTTGGTCTGGTTGGATCTTACCGAAGTTTCACAGCATGAATGTGACCAGTGTTTAACTCCATCTGAATGAGCTGATTACTGCATGCTTAAAACACTGTGTTCTGGATCATCAGCCGTGATCTAGAACCTCCGGACCTTTGTACTAGTTTTCCTTCAGGTCATCTGATGTTACTTAAAGAGCCGCGGCAGCAACTAAATGAGGTCAGAGAGTTTTTATACTGCAGATGCAGGTCAAGATCACAGCGGCCTCTCTTTACTGGAGCTGCATACATCACATACTGTACAGTAATGTTTAGAAAAGTAGTCTCTTCTTTTAAGATTTGATCACTTACATAGTAAATAATCACAATTTGTCCTTGTGCATACAGCAGCAGGTACTCTAAAATAATGATACTGTATACTCTTTAAAATAAAGGTTTTAAAAGGTGGTTTTTAGAGCAATGCCATGGAACCACAGAACCATTTCTGGTTCCCCAAAGAACCTTTCAGTGATCAGTTCTTAAAAGAACTGTGTATGTGGGATTGGTTTGTACCTGGTTTGGGTCAATCTGTATGGAAAATGTGAAAAGACCCGTCTGTTTTTCTAAATCTGCTCATGTAATTGTAGTGTAGTTTTGGATGACTAGTGAGAGGGGAAGTTGGGAAAAACCTTCCATCGGGCCTTTCAGCTCGTGCCACTCTTATATTTTGGGTCTGTTTCAGTGTTTAATTCTGCGTTGAGTCACGACGCAGCTGTGTAACACGCTTAAGCAGCAGTGGGATGAGATGAGCAATGCTGTGATTTATTCAGGCTCGGCTCGTGAGAGCTCCGCTGCCAAACGTTTTCTGATCCCACTCCCACTGCTGTTTGGCTCTGTCAAAATATATGTGGTGGAACGCTCAGGCCTGGACCTTCTTGTTGGTGCTTTGTGCCTCTCACCGACTCACCTGTCTTCTCTTTGCAGACCATCGTCCGTGGGAGCCAGCCGCCCAAGGACGCCTCCGTCAACGGCCTGCTGGAGGAGTTTGAGAGTATCTCCGTCACCCGCTCCAACTCTCTGAGGAAAGAGTGTCCACCTGGAGCCCATCAGTCTGGCGGGAGCAAGCCAGCATCTGCGTCCACGTCCAACGCCGGCGGATCGGAGGAGAACGGCTTCGGACACTATTACGGCCGCTTCTCGTGCGACCTGGACAGCAGTAAAGACTTCTCGCTAGAGGCGTACCGCGACCGAGGTGCCCATGACGGCGAGTGGGCGGTCGGACGGCACTACCGCTTCTCTCTCAGACAGAACGGCCATCCCATCCGCAGCCACTTCTATCCCGACGCCATGCCGCAGAAGTCTTCGGACTACGCCAAGATGCCACCCGACTACCACGCCTACCTGGAGAACAAGATGCGGCTGTCCACCGACGAGATGGCCATGGGCGGCCGCAGGGAATACTACCGCGCCTCTCTAAGCGGATCCAGCCAGGACTATCGGGAGCATCCGCTGGGAACGCCGTCGCGCGTCTCCATCCACAGCGGGCAGATGAACTATCCCGATGGAGACTGGGGATATGGAGCGGGACTGAGAGACGACTACGACAAGAGGCCCAAGTCCTCGTACATCCGTCAGACGAGCCCCCAGCCGGCCATCCGGCAGCGCTCGCGCTCGGGGTCGGGCCTGCAGGAGCCCAGCCTGCCGTATGGCATCAGTGCATTTAAAGCTGCGCCGCAGGGGCCGTACAGCTCGTACACGTACCCCAGACTGTCCGAGAACACGTCTTCACTCGTCATAAGCAAGGTAAAGATCAAATCAGCCTCCTTCTAATGATGAGTCTGGCTTTTTTTGTCCTGCAGGGTGTTTTGTCAAAATACACCAATGCATTAAGGACGGATTCACACTATGTGATGTTTTATTAACAAAGTTCGGGCGGAGCACTATATATAATTAGCACTATAGTAAAATATATATACAGCCAACTTGCCTTTGTCCCACAACAGTTTTCTGGCATCCCTCCTCCACCCCAACTCCTAACTATTCCTGTCCCAGCTTGGAGATATGGGGGGGTTCTCTGGGTTCAGTCTATATTACAAGCTCAGAGCCCCTCCCCTTCGGACCACACGCCAAATATGCACACTCTTTGCTCTGATTATATGTAAGTGCGAACTTGTGAATAGTGCAATGAGTTTGTGTGGTTCTCTGGCACAGTTTGCAATCAAAGCAAGATAAATCCAGACTTACCAAAGTGAACCGCTACTGATAATGCATCATTTGCATGTGATCTCTTCTCAGAGATTGTCACGTGGTAGATTTTGGAGGAAAAGGCTCCATGGAGATCCATTGTTTTGCTCAAACATCATGTGGCAGCAAAAATGTGCAATAAATATTAATATGATAAAAGAGCGCTACATTTATATACATGCATTTAGAGGATGCTTTCCGCATTAGAAGTACAGTGTTTCCCGTACATTGATTTATTTGTGGTGGCCCGCCACAATATCAACATTGACCGCCACAAATAGATTTTCCAAAAGGCTTTGACTTTGTTGAATAAACATGAGCTCTGTACGTTTCAAAGTCAAAACGCGGCGCGGGTGTTTTTATATGACTGTATCTTTGAAGGGCACTAACTGTCTTTAGAAAAGTTTCGATGTCATTTTCGTTTAATCTTTCCTATAATGCCTGATAAAGTAGCATTTATGAGCGGAGCGCTGCTTTGTTTACAGCCGTTACCGGGGAAACCACTATTTCTGCCGCTCCTAAAGCACCTCCTGCTGGCAGAGAATGAATTTGCAATTTCAATAATCCCATTTGCTGTTTTATATATAGCCTATATTTCCCCCGGGGGAAGTGCCGCCACACATTGAGTGCAAGTCTGTGGGAAACACTGAAGTATGTTAGGCAGATTCCTCAATAACGTCTTAATATATTGCAACATAAATTTACATCCCTTGTAGAACCTGTTTTGTATACTTTTTCATGTTTTAGGAACTTTTATGACATATTTTCAGCCCCCAAAAATGTCTTCCTCTGCCTGAACGGCATTTTATTTAAGAACATGTTGGATGTTCTGCGTTTAATGTATGCTGTTTTTCTAATTTCATGCATTTAGCAGATGCTTTTACATTGCATTTCATGCACTTTCCGCATTAGAAGAGTATTAGCCACTTCCTCAATAACTCCTCAATATATTACAACATAAATTAAGATTCATTAAAAATATTGCTTGCTTATTGTTTTGTATTTACTGCTACTATTACCATCATCAGGAGAATGTCATGAAGAAACGTCTGTTTCATATTTGACCCCTAAATCAAAAGAAAGAACTGTTTTTAGAAAGTGTTAAATCACAGTGGACGTCTTGCACATGCACGGCCCACTCCTCACCCGCAGGCCGTGTAGGGCGTTTTATCTCTCGGTCGCACCAGCGCTCCGCAGCACCGGCTCTGTGATGGATCTGGTGTCAGTTCTTAATCTACTCACCCGTGAAAAGAGCGCGGCGGCCGGAGACACAGAATTACTCATGAGAGCAGCGCAGGAATCAATTAATGGAACCGTAGCATCGCCCAGATAACCGCGGCTCATCGCAGACCTTCATTTACACACGCTTGAGCTCCGAACTGTGATGAAAATTCACAGATATTTCAGGACTACTGTATTAGCCTCCTCAAAATATTGCAACATAAATTTACACAAGACTTAGTAGAGTTAACTAAAATTAAAACTAAAACGATGTTATTTGAAATAAAATTAAATATAAAACTCTTTTTATTTCAGCTAGTTGCCTGGCAACATTTCTCAAAAATTCACAAAAATACACAACAAAAGTACTAAAGCTTTAACGAAAATTAACAATGAAAACAGAAAATAAAAAATTGATACAAAAACTGCTTAATAAAAGCTATAATAGTATCGCAATGATAGTAAAATAACACTGACTTACATACCCATAGAATCAGCAACATTCATTTGAAAAAATTACATATTTTTTGTATTTAGCTCAACCATCACCATCATCAGGTGAATCTCATGAAGAAATGTCTGTATCATATGTCATCCCTGAATCAAAACGAAGAAATAAGCAAATGTTTTATGACATTATGTTTTAAACACATTTTCATCCCCCAAACCGTTGTCTGGTCTGAACTACATTTTATTTTAAAACCGCGTCATGAAAATAATGCCACAGACTCTTCATTTGGGGAAGTCGTGGTCTAATGGTTAGAGAGTAGGACTCGTAACCCAAAGGTTGCGGGTTCGAGTCTCGTACCGGCTAATTCCGAGTATGGGTCACCATACTTGGCCACATGTCACGTCACTTTCACTTTATTTTCAGTACTTTCATGTTTCTGGGTGAAGTCTGAGCCGTGTTTCTGGCGGGTTTGGCTGAGTTACGCAGGGTTAGACGGTGATTCGGGGAAATGCGCGGTTGTACTGTATGGAGCAGCACAGTCGGTGTGTGTGTGATTTCACTGTGATTCGGAGCGTTCAGCACACACAGGCTGCAGTCCCATCAGTCTCGGCTCAGCGGCCTCATAATGAACCTCTTTCGTTCTCATTCACCTCGACTCGGTCACTTTCAGCGAGCCCAGCGTTTTGTGGGCGCTGCTGGGAATCTCAGGCCGTTAAAGGCCGACAGCTCGGGGACTTGGGAACTCGGGCACGCTCGCGCTCATTGTGATGAACTGATGTTGTGGCACCTTCCTTTTCTGCAGCCCTTGCATTAAAGCCGCGGCGGCGTGTTCCACAGAATTCAATTTCACACTCCAGTTGGGTTGTTGATTACGCTGCCAAATTCAGATTAATGTGCATTTAACGAACATGGATCAGCCAGCGGTGCCGGTTGGGAAAGGGGGTCTCGGGACTTTCTCCGGCCCATAAACAGCCTCGCCGGGATGATTGATTAAACGAGTCTACCGGCGTAATTACAGCCGGCGCTCTCATCATCAGCCGCTTAGATGACGATCCGTGTCGTGTCATCTTTTTGTGTTCGGGGCGTGGTGGCAATAATTCAATCTACGGCCCACCGTGACC
The DNA here is from genome assembly GCF_001515625.1 of Sinocyclocheilus rhinocerous. Lineage (NCBI taxonomy): Eukaryota > Metazoa > Chordata > Actinopteri > Cypriniformes > Cyprinidae > Sinocyclocheilus > Sinocyclocheilus rhinocerous. Next base: position 103,080 of record NW_015650694.1, on the reverse strand, counting down.
CCGCTGACCGGGAATCAGATCCTGTGACGTGGATCCTGCTTTATTCCTCTAACAGATGCTCGTTTTTCTTTGTTTGCTGAAAAGATCCCAGCTCTGCTTTTACTCACTTCCATATGTGTGTATCTCACACTCTACTAGTCAAACGTTTGAATAATTAAGCAATAATTAATATAATAAAAAAGTTATAATTACGTTTTTCAATGTTTTTGAAAGAACTCTTGAAATATTATTACAATATGATTATATTACATATAATTATTACAATTTAAAATAATCTGTTTTCTCTGTGAATATCTGTTAAACTGTAATGTATTCCTGTGATGCGCAGCTGTATTTTCAGCATCATTACTCCAGTCTTCAGTGTCACATGATCTTCAGAAATGATTCTAATATACTGATTTGCTGCTCAAACATTTCTGATTTTGTTTTTGAAAGAAATTAATTAAATTAATACTTTTATTCAGCATGGGAGGGATCCACGGGCATCGTGTGCATCGCCACCGAGAAGCACAGCGGCAAACAGGTGGCTGTGAAGAAGATGGACCTGAGAAAACAGCAGCGGCGGGAACTTCTGTTCAACGAGGTGAGCGCGCCAATATCCTGGTCAACAAAATAGCGAAAAGTTGCACAATATAGGCAAAAACTATGTGATTATATATCAATATGTCTATAAAATAATAATTATAATAAAAATAATAATAATTATTATTATTATAATTAAAATACTAACCAAAATATGAAATATTAGTATTGTAATATGTGACCCTGGAGCACAAAAGCAGTGTTAAGTCGCTGGGGTATATTTGTAGCAATAGCCAACAATACATTGTATGGGTCAAAATTATCCATTTTTCTTTTATGCCAAAAATCATTAGGATATTAAGTAAAGATCATGTTCCATGAAGATATTTTGTAAATTTCCTACCGTAAATATATCAAAACTTAATTTTTGATTAGTAATATGCATTGCTAAGAACTTCATTTGGACAACTTTAAAGATGATTTTCTCAATATTTAGATTTTTTTGCACCCTCAGATTCCAGATTTTCAAATATTGTTCTATCCTAACAAACCATACATCAATGGAAAGCTTATTTATTCAGATTTCAGTGATGTATAAATCTCAATTGCACAAAATTGACCCTTACGACTGGTTTTGTGCTCCAGAGTCACATATTTCAAGTGTTTTTAAGATAAGTAATTTAATCATTTTTGTTGTTGTTTTTTTTATGGTACACAATAATCCCATTCACGTCTATGTGATAAAATGAGTAGTCAGACTACATTACCTAATATGTGTAATCCAGATTATGTTACTAACTACAATTTTCGTCATGTAGGCCTAATTTGTAATCGAGATGTTTTAATCGTGTTCCTGTTCGCTGTTCATCTGCCTGCAGGTGGTCATCATGAGAGACTACCATCACGAGAACGTGGTCGACATGTACAACAGTTATCTGGTCAGTGATGAACTCTGGGTAGTGATGGAGTTCCTGGAGGGCGGAGCCTTGACTGACATCGTCACTCACACCAGGTTAGAGCCGGTCGTCCAATCAGAATCAGAGTCTGAATGAACTGATTTCACACTGATTCATTCATTCAGTGTGAATCATCTGATCTTTCGATTCAAGTCCATCAAGATCCAAATGAAAAGAGAAAATGATTAAGTGAGATTATATAACACTAGGCCTCATTATTGAGTTTGTGTCAGAAATAACTAGATCACGAGATGTTTTAATAGAGAACCTGTTTAACACGTTTCACAATCAGCTCTGATCTAATATGAAATGGAGAGTAACATTACACTTCTGCAGCTGATTTACAGAGCGGTGTTATCTGCTGGAGACAATAGTCCAGGGATGAATTATTATTGTGAAAGTTTGTGGTGGAGTTTGTTTTAAACGCTGCCTCTGCTCTCGAAGCGTCTGCATAATTACAGTAATTAGTTGTTCTTCAGTTCGGTGTTGCGCGGTGTTGGACTGTAATTGCACGCTTTCAGAGACACGCGTGACCTGATCGGCACGACACGCTTCCATCCCACCGCTGAGAGGAAGAGCAGCTTCTGTTTCTGATGCGCTTTATTTCGGTCCTGTTTGAGACGCTAATAGAGACGCTCATGTCTACATAGACAGATCCCTTCTTAGGCAGCATCTTGAGCGACACACGGGTCTGAATCAGCGGCTCAGATCAGCACACAGATCATGTGATGCTCACAGTCGATTCCATCTAATTTCATTATATTTTATTTCATTTTATCTTTTGAGCATTGAATTAATTAATATTTAATGTTTACACATTTAATGTTTTAATGTTTAAATCTGTTTTGCAGTTTTTTTAACATACAAGAAGAAATAACATATTTTTCTACATTCATCTATCAAGCCAATGTACAATCAGATGAAATTACATTAGAAAAAAATAAAAGAGAGAAAGGTGCTAATCAGAAAAGGGTCAGGAGGTCAAACAGGGTTCATATTCTAGATGTTCTGATAACATTCTTATTAATAAATTTTGCAGCGGCCGTGACAAGACATAAACACAAAGTCAGTTGGAGTCTGATGGATTCAGTTGGAGTCTGATGGAGTAATATTGAGTCTGATGGAGTCTGATGAAGTTGTTTGGAGTCAGTTTGAGTCAGTTGGAGTCTGATGAATTCGGATGGAGTCAGGTTGAATCTGATGGAGTCAGATGGATTCGGATGGAGTCTGATGGGAGTCAGATTGAAGTACGATGGAGACAGTTGGAGTCAGATGGAGTTGGTTAGAGTCAGATGGAGTCAGTTGGAGTCTGATGAATTCGGATGGAGTCAGATGGAGTCAGTTAGAGTCAGATGGAGTCAGTTGGAGTCTGATGAATTCGGATGGAGTCAGATGGAGTTGGTTAGAGTCAGATGGAGTAATATTGAGTCTGATGGAGTCTGATGAAGTTGTTTGGAGTCAGTTTGAGTCAGTTGGAGTCTGATGAATTCGGATGGAGTCAGGTTGAATCTGATGGAGTCAGATGGATTCGGATGGAGTCTGATGGGAGTCAGATTGAAGTACGATGGAGACAGTTGGAGTCAGATGGAGTTGGTTAGAGTCAGATGGATTCAGCTGGAGTCTGATGAATTCGGATGGAGTCAGATGGAGTTGGTTAGAGTCAGATGGAGTAATATTGAGTCTGATGGAGTCGGTTTAAGTTGGATGGAGTCAGGTTGAGTTGTCAGGTGAAGTCTGATGGCGTCAGTTGGAGTCAGATGGCATTGGTTGGAGTCTGATGGAGTTGTTTGGAGTCAGATGGAGTCAGTTAGAGTCAAATGGAGTCAGGTGAAGTCAGATGGAGTCAGTTTGAGTTGGATGGAGTCGGTTTGAGTTGGATGGAGTCAGGTGAAGTCGGATGGAGTCAGGTTGTGTCAGATGGTGTCAGTTGGAGTCTGATGGAGTAATATTGAGTCTGATGGAGTCGGTTTAAGTTGGATGGAGTCAGTTGGAGTCGGATGGCGTCAGATTGAGTCGGATGGAGTCAGTTGGAGTCGGATGGTGTCAGGTTGAGTCTGATGGGAGTCAGATTGAAGTACGATGGAGACAGTTGGAGTCAGATGGAGTTGGTTAGAGTCAGATGGAGTCTGGTGGAGTCTGATGGAGTCAGTTGGAGTCGGATGGAGTCAGGTTGATTCTGATGGAGTCAGAGTGAAGTCTGATGGAGTCTGATGGAGTCCGGTGGAGTTGGATGGAGTAGAATGGGGTCACATGGAGCAGTTGATGATGGTCTGAGTGCACAGGATCAGTGTTCTTCAGTGCTGTTGTTCGTCTCTCATGTGCTGTGGTCTGATGTTGGTGTCGCTGGGTTCCTGCCAGAGCAAATGCTGATCCGTGCCAGAGCGTGTTCCTGTGTGTGGGCCGTTCAAACAGCGCTGTGTTTTCAATTAACAGCACATTGTAATGAGGCTCTTGATAGATTAGCAGCACACTGAGCTGTTTGTGTTTGTATTAATGCAGAATCTGGAGGTGTTTGAGGCTGATCAGAGTCTGACACGACTTAAGAATTCACTTATTAAACTGATAGCTGAGAGTGAGCGCTGTGATGGGATGATTGTGTTTAAACACACGTTTATATTATATATATTATATTATATTATATACGTTTATATTATAACACGTTTATATTCAGATACAGGTACAGTGATGAACTACATGATGCAAGAACTGTTGACGTGTGTGTTTTTATTTGTTAGATTAAACCGTTTATTGAACATTAATGTCTTTTATAAAACAGTCCAGGCTGTGTCATACAGCATAGTCTTATTAGCGTATATATATATATATATGTCTGTGTGTGTGTGTGTAATCCTACTTATCATTAATTTGTTCATTATTACTTATCTTTTTTTCCACTTTTTTTAACTATTATTTATTTATATTTGATCTAAGTCTGTGTGAGTAGGTTTTGTATGTGACTGCAGTATTCTGTACGTCACTGTATGTGAAGAATGAAGTAGTGAATGAGTTTTTTGAGACAGAAGTGTCCTTCATGGATCTGCTCATGAGGCCTCGTTCGTCAGAGTAATTACAAACACGTCCCGTTTGCGCATTACGCTGCATTAGTGTTGAGGAGGAGCGGGAGGCACAAACACATGGCAGCGTGTTCCCCTCCAGTGCAGCCGCAGCCGCAGGCGAGACAGATGAGAGCGCGGTGGACAGCTGGGCCTCACGCTCCGCTGATAGAGTCACGACTCACCCACAAGCCTTTGTTCTGCTGCGTGTTTGAAACGCACTGCTAATGACGCGCTAGTGTATGAAGGTAGAATGACGTCAAAAAGATTTGCATGTGCAGGGTAAGAGTTGTGGAAGCGTACATAAGACCGTAAGCGTAAATTAAATTTGCATGCGCAAGAGAAGCTTTGTAAAGGTGTAAATCGTGTTTCAAGCGCAAGAAAAAAATATTTGCAGCATTTTACTGTTACTCGTAAGTGTAATTCATGTATTGTGAAACTGCAGCTTCATGCTAACGCAAAATAAATATGATCTGCATGCTTCTGACTTCCATTTTTCCGCGCTTACACTTTTGGCACGTTTTTGTCGCCAAAAGACGGTCAAAAGCACTGCAAGCCTGTGAACAGTGATTTGCAAGCGAAAACAACAGTTTAAAGAACTGCAAAACGGATTGACTGCATAGAACCAATCTGTATGTGTAAAAAAACAAACTGTTGCAAATGTCTAAATGACTTGTTGTACATGTGGGGCAAAAAGTTTTTAAAGTTAATAAAAGGCCCACTGCCTTTCTCAATATTTAGCCTATGCTGCATTATAATTGTGATAAAATGGCGACCTCTAGCAGTCAGAAAGAGCAACTGGCCAGCAGGCCTGGTATCCATTGGCCAGGGGTCTCTAACCCTGCTCCTGGAGATCTACCGTCCTGCAGAGTTCAGCTCCATCCCCAATCAAACTGTCACACCCGGTTGCCTGCACCACTGTGAGGCTTTAGAGGGCGTTCCTGTTTTGTGTTCCTGCCTGTTCTGGTCATGGACTCCATTTCCCATCATGCTTTGTTTTCATTAGTGTCTACCTGGTTCAGTATGGGCTTACGTTTCTGCCACAATTCTGCGCGTGCAAGATCATATTTTGAGCGTGCTAAAGGGCATTTCGCACGCGCGTGAACTGAGTTTTGCGGAGAAATGTTCGTCTCGCAAATAAATAAGTATTTCGAGCGAACTAAAATCAATTTTGCATTTGAAAGATGTTTATTTGGATGTGCGCGGACGTTCTCTTTCGCACGTGCAACGTTTCAATTGCTTGCTCTCCGGATACCCGCGCTGTGTGTTATAGTGAGTGTGTGTGTGTGTGTGTGTGTGAGAGAGTGTGTGTGTGTGTGTTAGTGCCGCTGCTGAACCTGAATCTGTGATAATAGATGCTTCTGGTTTAGAGCAGCTGAAATGACACTGATGTATATTCACACAGTGAGAGTTTCAATCAGAACTCAATCATTAGTGCTGTTCACCGTCATCACTGCATGATGATACTGCCCGGAACACCCTAGCAACTGCATAGCAACTCCTTAGCAACCACCCAGGACACCCTAGCAACCATGTTAGTCTCAAGAGAAGCCATTCTCCTCTCATTTGCTCTCATTGTTGAGGAGATGTTTTGTTGACAGGATGAATGAGGAGCAGATAGCCACCGTCTGTTTGTCGGTGTTGAAGGCGCTGTCGTACCTCCACACGCAGGGCGTCATACACCGAGACATCAAGAGCGACTCCATCCTGCTCACCAGCGACGGACGGGTGCGTAGCCTCAACAATACTA
>NW_015650694.1:95815-96365 GCF_001515625.1 Sinocyclocheilus rhinocerous | reverse complement strand
TCACCAGCGACGGACGGGTGCGTAACCTCAACAATACTATATAATATATGATATGATATGATATGATATGATATAATACAATACAATATAACATAATATAATATAATATAACATAATATAATATAATAATGTAAATTATTTATATTAAATGAAATTAAAATAAATTAAATAATTGGTTAATATGAATAATATAACTAAGTACAAATACTGTAATTTATAATATGTATATAATATAAATATAAATAATTTATATTATTTATTTTTAATTGTACTATTATTTATATTGTATTTATATATTAATAACCACTGCTCCGGGTGTGTGTTCACGGTGTGTATGTGCACTAAGGATGGGTTAAATGCAGAGCACTAATTCCGAGTATGGGTTACCATACTTGGCCACATGTCACATCACGTCATATACTACTAATTATTAAATTAAATTAATTTGTATTATATTATATGTTTCATATTAAATTAAATTACTAAATTTTATACATATAATATAAAATATAAATAATTTAAATGAATAGAAATTATATGTTATATATTA
>NW_015650694.1:75942-94699 GCF_001515625.1 Sinocyclocheilus rhinocerous | reverse complement strand
TAATTTAAATGAATAGAAATTATATATTATATATTATATAAAATTATTATATATAAAGTTATATACATTTTTTATGTAATTTATAATTTCAATAATATAATGCTGCCCTATATGCCATGGACATAAAGGCCAACTAATGATGATGATATTACATAATATAATAAAATATAAATAATTCAATAGAATAGAATAGAAGATATAATTCTCTTGTGTTTAATCGTTACGACAGAATATATAGCACACCGCACACAGTTGTGTGATTTACTGTATGGTACTGTATGGTTACACACATAAGTGTGTTTATTGTGAGGGCAGAAAAGTGATCAGGGTAATTAGCAACTTCACTAGTTCCAAGTAATTAAATCGTGTCTCCCACCTTGTAATTAGCTGGGAGAACATGACAAATGAAGGGGTGATTAGCGGCTAATCAGCTTTGCGTTGTGCTGTACGTGACGCTCTGGTGTCTCTGTGCTCAGATCAAGCTCTCGGATTTCGGCTTCTGCGCTCAAGTGTCTAAAGAGGTTCCCAAGAGGAAGTCTCTGGTGGGAACGCCGTACTGGATGGCGCCGGAGGTCATCTCCAGACTGCCCTACGGCACTGAGGTACGGCGGACGCTCTGGTTAATGACGGGTGACCTGTGTGCTGGATGATGGGTAACTAGTCACCCGCTGGGTCTGCTGTGGTGTGTCTGCAGGTGGACATCTGGTCTCTGGGCATCATGGTGATCGAGATGGTGGACGGAGAGCCGCCGTACTTCAACGAGCCGCCGCTGCAGGCCATGAGACGGATACGAGACAACCTGCCGCCGCGACTCAAGGACTCTCACAAGGTGAGCAGCTGTGATTCTATTGGTCAGAGCCGCGGTCACATGATCGCAGTCACGTGTGTTGATTTACAGCGACGCTCTGAAACTCCTTTATTTCTGAAACACCCAAACCCAACGAAAACTCAAACGGAAACTTTATTTGATAATCAATTAATCGATCAAATTTATTTAACAATTAACATACAAATAAAAACTGCTGTACATAAACATTCAAATTGCTCATAAAGCAATTTTTATATCAGCCTTTTAATGATATAATTATGTTTCTACTAGGGCTGTCAAATGATTAAAATTTTTATTCTAATTAATTACATGATGTGCCAATTAATTAATTGCACATCAGTTTTTTTTGGCTGAGAAATTACCCCCCAAAAGATATTGTATTAAATGAGAAAACCATTTAATAGACATTACAAAAAAATAGCTTTAGAAAGAAATATTTTGCTTCAGCATTGCATAAATAATGATAATAACGAAGCAAGACACTGTTTTTATGCACGAGTGACTGAATCATTGACTCGCTCGATTCGTTCGAAACTTCTGATTCATTTAACAACGAAGCAAGACACTGTTTTTATGCATGAGTGACTGAATCATTGATTTGCTCGATTCGTTCGAAACTTCTGATTCATTTAATAACAAAGCAAGACACCATTTTTATGCATGAGTGATTGAATCATTGACTCGCTCGATTCGTCCGAAACTGCTGATTCATTTAATAACGAAGCAAGACACCATTTTTATGCATGAGTGACTGAATCATTGACTCGCTCGATTCGTTCGAAACTTCTGATTCATTTAATAACGAAGCAAGACACTGTTTTTATGCATGAGTGACTGAATCATTGACTCACTCGATTCGTCCGAAACTTCTGATTCATTTAATAATGAAGCAAGACACTGTTTTTGTGCACGCGTGGCTTAATCATTGACTCACTCAATTCGTTTGAAATTCATTCAGTAATTGAAACACTGGTTGGCAAAATTTCAAATGGCAAGCTAATAATGCAGCGTCCGATCAATTGTCCGGCTCATGTCTATAAAAAGATATATATACTGTATATGTTATGCATATGGATCACTGTGTCATGTGACGTGAGGCGTGTGTTGAGTCAGCTGAAGCTCCACTGACTGGCCGTCTTTTCTGCTGTGTGTTTGGGTTCAGGTGTCGTCGGTTCTGCGGGTGTTTCTGGAGCTGATGCTGGTGCGAGAGCCGTCTCAGCGTGCGTCGGCGCTGGAGCTGCTGCAGCACTCGTTCCTGAAGCTGTCGGGCCCACCGTCCTGCATTGTTCCTCTGATGCGCCACTACCGCCACCGCTGAGAGCCGCTGAGAGCCGCGCGTTTAGACTGCAGTCATTCAGAACGGATCGGCTCGGCGGCCCGCGGGCGTCTGACGCCCTGCGCTTCGGTCCGGTCCCGCGCCGATCACACGTCTCTCTCACTCTCGTCTTCTCACGCTAACTATGAAGATGCATTTTAGAGCAATTGTAAGTTGTACTTGTACAGTTTTGATAAACGGCAGTATTTTTGTTGTGATGTCACCATGCTGAAATGGGCAGTATTACCTAGAACTGAGAGTTTCTGCAAAATAACAATAACTAATAATAATAAACTTTCCTACTGTTTATATTTAATTTTTTTGAAGATGGTCATAAACTGGCTGTTGCAGACAGATGAACCTGAATATATTTATTTATTCTACGTTTGTAGGTCATGTGCGCTCACGCCAGAGTTTTCTACGCTCGGTTTCTTTCTGGTTTTCAGTAGTGTGGCCTTCACGCTCAGTCTCACCCGATCTCTAGCAATATGAAGCTGTTGGACACAGTCCTCACGCGTGTTTTCTCGTGCCGTCTCACCCGTGTCTCATGGCTCACTGTGATCTGGACATGCGTGTTCCTGTAGGACTCTTCAGATCCGCTGTCGCGTCGCTTCTGTGCAGTGATCCTGCATGTGTGTCACTAAGAGCTGCTTTCAATAAAACACAGATGCGTCACACGCCGTCCTGTGTTCATTCGTCTCATGAGCAGGTTTTGAGTTCTAGACGCTTATATAAAGATGTTTTTCTGGAAGGATTTCTGCTTCATTTTGAAATGAGCGAATGATCTACAATCCCATGATGCATTGTAAATGAGGTCAGCTGACAGTCTCATCAAGGTGTGGGGAGAGTTAGAGATGTGTTGCACTCTAAACAGCTTTCAGTGGCTGGATAGAAAAATACTCTTAAGCAAAAAAATAATCTTTTGGTTCTCAAATATTAAGAACATTTTAATACAATAAAACTGAGCAGCTCATGATCATTTTTATGTTACAGGTGTGAGATTTAATGACATTAAACATATGCAAATTTACTTAAATCATTTGATTAATGTGACATGAAGAAAACGAAACGAAAACTTGTTCAAGACTATTAATTTTTCATTTAGATGTATATGTTCAAACATAAAAATAATAAACATGAATAATAGTTTTTTTTTTTTTTACATGTGTCCAGGGTTATTATAACTAAAACTAAAACCATAAAACAATTTTGTTACTTAAACTTTAACTGAAAAAAAAATATAAAATCTCAACCTTTTCATTTTCATTTGGTTTAAAAAAATCTAAATATTGACAAAAATTATAATAGCGTAACAATCTAATATCTATGAATCTGAGACCCCAAAAGGCTTATAAATATTCACACTGACCTCCCCTGAGCAGAACGAGCCATTCATGCCATTATTCTTTTATTGAAACTAGCCAATAAATGCATGAAACATCTTTTACTCTGTTTTGAATTCTTCAGTTGTCTAGAATAAACGATTAAGAACATTTTCAAGTATTCTATTAATAAAACTATTCCTAACTTTGTAAGAAAATACCAATGCAGAATTTTGTGAATCAGCTTAGCTGAATCAAATTTATGTCAACGTTTACAGTAAAAGATGCTTCCATACAGTTTTGAAAGCATGACATAATCTACTGTCAATCTTACTGCTGTCTCTCCGCTTCTGCTCGATTCTCCATTCATCTGCGGGTCGTGTTTCATTCTGATGAATCTAAACCTTCTTCAGCTGGAGGAGAGAAACCTCATCCATCAGAGAGTGAATGGAGAAAACACACGTCACATCAGTACATTTAGATCACAAAATAATATGCAATAATCATGAAGCAATCGTTAAATATTTGTACTTTATTTATATCCTTCAATCCATTTACATATCTCTATTTTACAGTGACAGACTCGTGTGGTAAACGACATGCAGTACATGAGGAGGGCATCCAGACCAGACATCTGCATCAAACCCGTCTCCGCCACAGAATAACAAACTAAAGTAAAGGTGATAGCTACTTTTTCATTTGGACTGTTTCTAGCAATTCTGAGATATAAACAGGATTGCGTAATATAAATTCACAATTCTGTGGAAAAAAAGTCAGAATTACGAGATATTAAAGTCAGATAGAATTCTGACTTTATTCTTAGAATTCTAAGTTTTCATCTCGCATTTGACTTTTTTTTTCCCAGATTTTTTCTAAGTTTACATGTTGCAATTCTGACTCTTTTCTCTGGATTCTGCGTTTGCGTCTCACAATTTAGATGTTTTTCTTCTTCTCGGAATTCTAAGTTTACATTTCACAATTTTGACTTTTTTTTCAATTGCATGATGTAAACTTAGAATTCAGAGGAAAAATTCATAAATGCAAAATGTTAGAAATCTGGGAAAAAAAAGTCAATTGTGAGATGCAAACGTAAAATTCGGAGGAAAAAAGTCAGAATTGTGATATGTAAAATTAGAGACAAAAATGTCCCCATTAAAACAGCAATATTTAATCCCAGTGTCAATAAACAAACTCATGCACTCAAGACTATTTTCAATGAATTATAGTTTTACAACTCGCAAATGACTTTTTTTCAGATTTCTAAATTTATATGATTTTTCCCCTGAGAATTCTAAGTTTACACCACGCAATTCTGTTTTCCTGCCATGGAATAAAAAAATCTAAAAGGTAATTGCAACTTTTTTATCTCACAATTCTGGCTTTTCCCCCACACAATCTCACAAAACAAGAGTTTTAGCAATTCTGAAAAAAAAAGTCGCAATTACCTTTTTACATTCGTTTAATTCTATGGTGCAAACTGGCTTCCATACATTTGACACAGAAACCAGAAAGAAAAGTGGCGTTCTAATGACGTGCGTTGAGACATTTGGACTGACGTCACGTCCGGTAGAGATCTTCACATGTTCTTGTAGAGCGAGCGGTCGCGAGGAAGCTGCGGCTGCTGCGCGGCGCTCAGTTTGAGGTGGAAGTGATAAACGGAGATGGTGATGACGATGATGAGACCCAGGATGAGACCCAACACTGTAAAATTAGAGACAAAAATGTCCCCATTAAAACAGCAATATTTAACCCCAGTGCCATTAAACATAAACTCATGCATTCTTTGTTAACCAGCTTTCATTCTGTTGGCAAGACTACAAAATTGTAGCTATTTTTTTTTTAAATTACGATGTTTTACTATTTTGGCACAATTTTCTGAGGTTTGGTCTTTGGAGCAAATACTTGCTTTGTTCCTGTTTTCTGCTTCTGCTGGAGAACGGCCAACGGAACTGAATGTTGTATAATTGTGTGTGTGTGTGTGTGTGTGAGAGAGAGTGTGTTGTTCTTGTAGAGCGAGCGGTCGCGAGGAAGCTGCGGCTGCTGCGCGGCGCTCAGTTTGAGGTGGAAGTGATAAACGGAGATGGTGATGACGATGATGAGACCCAGGATGAGACCCAACACCAGCGGCAGCATCTGCTCCAGCTGCTCCCGCTGGTCCGTGATGCATTTAAACGCTGCAGGAGGAGAGAAGCGCTGGTCATTCACACTCCACATCAACACATACAGCCTAAAACAACATCTAGAGAGGTATTCGGTTTTGTCGTTGACGTCACTGAGAGTCAGTGGTGTGTGTTTGCGGAGTTGTGAACGTGTCAAGAGCGCTTGTGCGAAACACGACACACAGCGCTGACGTCACAAAGTGTTCGAGAACCACGAGTCTCTTCTACAAGAGTCTGATCTGTGCAAACAGGAACATCTTCATCTGCTGACAGATCCTCATAACCCCTCACACTCAGTTCAACTCCTGCTGTTTTACGGTCAATTTGACTTGAATTCTAAAATGCTTGAAATACTGGTTAACCAACTTATTTCTTCAAATTTGGTGAATATTTCTCATTCAGGGTCATGATGCATGTGCAGTGTTCCGACACATACAAAATTTGTTGCAACTTTTGAGTTGCGGGTCAAATTGGTTTCCATGCAATTTGCCAAAAATCACCACTTTGAATAAAAAAAATCTTAAGAACTTTTCTTGTAGCTTGTCGAACGTATTAAATGTCAGATTCAGTTGAGACTCGTCTTGAGAATCACTGTTAGATTCACAGTCAAACAAATCTGTCAAAGGTTGTTTATTTGGATCTGAAACACTAGACTATCAGTGAGAACCCCTCAGTAGGGTTAGATACGAGATAACAGAAGTACAAACAGCAATAAACACAACGAGCACAGATAATATCAGATCATTGTTATTAGTTGCTTGTAGTTATTTGCACCTGTGAGACAAAAACATAATATATTCTGTCTGAACAACTACACACACACAGAGAGAGCGAGAGAGAGACACACACACACACACACACACATTAGGGGACTATGGTAAAACTGCTGTAAGAATTCAGATGGATCAGTTTCTGCTGGAATCACCTTTGAGAAGAAGATGCGGAATGTGAATGCGTGATTGATCCATGAGATCTGCAGCTCCGACTCACTGCTTCCGCATTTCCCAGCGATCTGAGCTCCACGCGGGATCGACACGGACGCCTGCTCCGTGATCAGCTGCACACACACACACACACACACATAAGCATCATCTCATGTTCATTCATGAAAGTTTTCAAAACGTTTAAAGCATCCTGACGGGTCGTGCGGATCATGATGGCATTTCTGTTTAACTTTGTCCAAATCCATTTAGAATCCGTGTTGATCATGTTTTGACTAAATCAGCTCAGAATGCTCCATTTAGGATTTTAGAGTTGCTCACATCGATCCCGTTCAGTGCCAGGACGTCGTACGGAATCAGGAATTTCACTGCAAACTCCGCCATCAAGCAGGTCGTTCCATTTTCTCTCACTACGAAAATAGTGTCAGATTGACCCCTAATACAATAAAATAAAATCATTACATTTCTCACACATTTGATATTTTCTCAGTCTCTGACCAGCTACAGTAGAAGTTTGCTGTTTTTACATGAATCTCTACTCTGTGGGTTTTTGTCAGATTGCATGGAAACCAGCGAGGGTCAGTCTGACCCCAAACACAGACGTTGAGCGCAGTTTTCAACACATCGACGCAGACTGAAGCGTTGGTTTTGCTCGTGTGAGACTGCGCTGAAGGAAACCGGCACTATACACACACTCATCCCGCGGGTCACTGACGGGTCAGCGCTACTAACCAGAACCTACTAACCCACCGCGGCTCATTTCAGCACTAAATCAAACCGTTACATTCGCCATTAAGATGAAGATGATTTTTAGTCATTAACCCTGTGCGTCTTTAGGGACATTTTTGTCTTAAAAAATTTTTTTTTTAATCATTTTGGCTGTTAATGCAAACAATGTGTATTTTTATTGGCTTTTTAATATTTCACCCTCATTTCCTTTCATAAATCTATTTTACAGTAGGTACAAAAATATCAGAGATGAAACTGTCCCCATTAAAACAGCAATATTTAACCCCAGTGCCATTAAACATAAACTCATGCATTCTTTGTTAACCGGCTTTCATTCTGTTGGCAAGACTACCACACACACACACACTCTCTCTCTCACACAAACACAATCACACTCACAATCACACACACACACACTCTCTCTCTCTCACACAAACACAATCACACACGCACACACACACAGAAGAGTCTACTCTGTTCTGTTTCTATTGTTTCTGTGCTGCTCTTTGTCTTCACCGGGGTTTGTGAAAATTTCTCTGTAAAACTGCACTGAAACATAACTGCATTTTCTATTCTATTCTCTTCTCTTCAGTAGGCTACACTGTATAGTGATATATAACAATTAAAGAAACTACACCTGGAAGCAGATTTGAATGAGTAAATCTCTCTTTTCTGCAGTTTTTTCTGCTGTATTTGAGAATTCTGTTTGATGTCCGTCCCTTAAACGAATTCATGCAACTGACGCGAATCAAGCTCCCCCAGATCATCTACTGCAGCACAAGCAGCACTAGAACTCACGGAGCAGCAGCAGGTCCATGATGAAGCGGCGCTCGTGCAGGACAATGTGCGGAGGATTCCAGCGGAACTTCAGACTGACCGCTGCGCGCAGTTCCTCCGAGTTTCCCCGCAGAGGACGGACGGTCCGCTCCCGTGTCTGCCCGAGCCACACTGATCAGCTCTGAAGCAGCTCCTCCCCGCGACTCTATCACGACACGACGCTCTCAGTCCTTCAGTGATTACCGCAGAAGAAGCCACAGCTGTTTTCAGCCCGGGAAAAAAAATCCTTGCCTGGGACTCCGGGGTAAGTTGTCACATGATCTGTTTAAATGCGTCTTAAAATAGAATCATTTTGAGCAATACATCAACACAATAAAGCACACTTACATGAAGACAAGTATTTTGTATTTTTGGAAATTCATAAACGTGTTTTCATTTTAAACAATTTATTAATTACACTTTCGGAGCTTTTACATTGTTACTGTTTCGTGAATTTTTTCATAAATTCATAATTTAATGTTTGAAGTTGATTTCAGAGTCAGGTTTCACTGTGACAACTTACCCCGTATAGTGTCACAACATTCTTCACTATAGGGGGAGTTAAAAACATTCCTGGTCAATAACAGTGTGAATATTCAATAGCCTTTTTGTGGACTTAAAAAACATAAACCCACTGTGACAACTAGCCCCAGTCTGCACTAACACAAGATGACTAGTATTCAAAACACTGGCAAAACTGAAAAATGAATATATGAACACATAACTAACTAACTAAATTTAACAGAATAAAATAAAACTATTTTTGAAATGACGTCATGACAGGTAAACACAATAGATGTGAAACGCAGTCAGTTTCATAGATGGGATCTTTCTAAGCTGCAGGTCAGTGGCACAAATGTTCTTATGTCTTAAACATCATCACACACCGTTGTGAAAAATGCTTCGGGTGACAGTGTCTGCTAAATGTACAAATGAGTGATTTATTCCAAGCCCTTATATGGTTTGTTGGCACGGCACCCATTGAAGCTGCACTAGTCAGTAAGTTAGAGCTCGTCGCAGACTGCGGTCGAAGCGTGCTCTGCAGCACAGACTCAGACATCAGGAGCAGCTTTGAACTGAAAGTCAAACTCACACTTGACCGCGCTGATGCTGTCGATGCTCGGCTTGCTCCCGACTTGAGGGTGCTTGTTTCCCAGGGGAAAAGTCTCTGACCTTGGGATGCAGGGCGCGGGCGCTTCTGGAGCCTCCGGCGACTCTCTGCTGCAGCTCTTGAGCTCTGGGAAGGTGAATCTCCTCAACAGCCTCCCGCTGAAGGCGCTCAGAGATCTGGAGGTGCGCTCCGCGGTCACCGCGGTTTTCTGCACGGTTTTGCGCAAAGGCTTGAGACGCTCCGGAGCCGCCAGAGTGCTAGTGGGTAAACTGCACCTCTTCTGATAGTAACTGTCATCAAACCTTTTGATGGGCAAGTCAACCGCCAGTTTCTTGGCTTTGTCGAGCTCTACTTTGGCGTTGTTTTTGCTGAAAGGATTTAATAAAATGCCAAGAGGACCAGAAGCGTGCGCACAACTCAAGGGCATTTTAGAGGGTCTGGGTGAGTAAAACAACGGAGGCAGGTGATTGTTCAGGCAGGTGGATGGATGTTCTTCGTGTTTGAGCTGCTGAGGAGGTTTTGGGGTTAAAACACCAGAGAACATCTGGCCTTGTGGTGATAATGGCGATGAAGCATCACCTTCCTCAATGCAGTCCATCGACTGGATTCTCCTCCGCACACTGAGGGACCGTTTACGGGTTGAACTGATGGGAGGCCGCAGCGCATCTTCAGGGGAAGCTCTTGTTGGATGGATCTGGAGAGGTTTGTCCTCATGTTCATCTTCGCTGATGTTCACAGTGGAGAGTTTCTCAGCGAGTGTGTCACCATCGTGAACCCTCCTGGAGTTACTCAGCAGCGCCTGCAAGCAGTCAGTGTGTCTGAGATACCTGGCCACCTCCACTGCAGAGTTGCCCACCTTGTTTTGCCGCTCGATCTGGAGACCCAGCCTTTTGAAAGCGCGCACCAGGAACTCCACGACGGCCGAGCGTCCGGCCGCTGCGGCGTACATGAGCGCGGTGTTCCCCCAGGCGTCCGCTGCCTCGGGATCCGCGCCGGTCTTCACCAGGATCTTCACCGCGTCCAGGTGTCCCATCTCGCAGGCGTAGCTCAGCGGCGTGCGGCCGCTCTCGTCCGGGAGATTCACGCTTGCGCCCCTCTGCAGCAGAAGATTCACGAACCTGCATCTCGCACCCGAGTCCTGGAGAAGCACGGCGGAGATGAGCGGCGTCTGCGCCCCTTCGCTCTCGGAGTCGATGATCTTCCCATCCAGAGCGTCTAAGACGAACCTGGCGAGGTGGAGCTTGTCGTTGGAGATGGCGTCCAGGAGGATTCTGGAGTCGGTTTTGGAGCAGCAGCTGTCCGAGAGTCTCAGCATGCTTCCTCAGTCACAGTCTCTCCGCGGCTGATGGAGATCTGCTTTATACCGCTGCGCTGCGTGTTTCCACGACAACATGAATCTCATCATCACACTTTATTGTTCGTAAGTGGATGCGTGTATTAATGTGCTGATTGTAATAAGGGCTTCAGAGAAACACGCCGACTGAACCTTATGAATAAATGCGCCGGTTACTGTTATTGACGGGACCGCTGCGGTTCCTCTGTGCTGAGACTGAAACGACTTTCTTCACGGATTCATGGCGAAACACACATTGAACATTACTTTCAGTGAAGGTGCTGTAGGCTATTGTTTGTCGCTACTATCTGACAGATATCAGTGAAGTCTAGCTCTGTTTGAGTTGTGTAGATGTGTAAAATACTATACATACTCAACAGAGGAGAACACTTAGTCCCTTACGAAAATTAACCACGGTTTCACTACAAAGGAAAACATGCTTACAATAGTTAAACCACGGTAACTACAAATTATCCATGGTTTTACACTAACCTTAGTTTAACCATGGTATTTGTAGTAAAACTGTGGTTATACAAATGGTAATCAATACGCCAAAAATCATAGTTACTACACTTTTACTTTATCAGAATCAATCAGAAATCACAGCCAATCAGAAGCGCGTGTGGGCGGGCCTTCTAAGTACATAATTTTATGATACACTTTTTATGATGGATGGATGCACTTTATTGTACTTCTTTTGGACTATTGAAAAATAACACCCATTCACTGCCATTATAAAGCTTGGAAGAGCCATATATATATATTTTTAATATAACTCCGATTGGATTCGTCTGAAAGAAGAAAATCATATACACCTATATGACACCCATGTATGTGAAATCCAGCTAGCAGGAAACACAAATTAATGAAGTTATATTTTCCTATATTCTCTTTCGAGCAGTCAAACAATCCACAGAAAACATCTTTAAAACAAAGAAAAGTCACTTACAAAATGAGATCAGATGAACATGAATAAATCTGACTAAAATGTGTCTGTGTACAAAACAAGTGACTGAATCTTCCTCAGAAGAGACAAAAACAGCAGCTCACTTCAGTGTCTGACTCATATTATAATCACGTCCAGAAGCTTTTGGTGAAATGAACTTATTAACCTGTTGCTTGACCTGTTCATATTTCAGGAGAGAACTAGTTTCCAAAGTCAGACGTCGCTTATGATTTTCAAGGCTGTAGAGTTTAGTAGAGACATGAACCCTTTTTTAAATAAAGCATATAATCAATACCCGAGATTAAAACCTGTTTCTAAAAGATAATATCCCCTGCACGGTGAAAAACAGCCCCTTAATGCTTTACGAACAGACAGCAACCATTTTCATTTAACACCTGGGATAGTTTATTGGTACACATACTATAAAACAGTATTAAAGTAGCAGGATAACAACAGTATTTTTTGAGTATTTTCATTGCTAGAAGTTTGACAAATACAATATATATATATATATATTTATAAATACAAAAGCACTTACAGCATGATCCATTGAGAAGCTACAGAAAGCTCAGGAGACAAACGAATAGAAACGGATGAAATTCAGAGCGCGACAGTTCTGCAAAAATAATCTGCTTTTCCCGCAAACTATAATATTAGAGCAAAAGTCTACGTGGAAGTCTACATCTTCCTCAGTATTTCTGTCTTGTTCTCCAGAACAAATCTCTAAACATCCTCAAATCCAGACACATTTACTGGAGAAGCACAATCAACACATGAAGTCTTGTTTTCTGAGAAACTGAACAAAATGAAGTGAGTTTATGATTAAAACAAGAACAAATATCTGCGGATGGGCTCAGAATAATAGTTAATTCAAAGGGAAGTTTTTCTGACCATTGGCATATTTCTTTCTTGTTTTAAGCATAAACGCACTTCATTTTGATACATTTTTCAGAAAACAAGAGTTAATATCTTGTCATCTTGATTTTTTTACTGGTTAACAAGCCATAAGTACTAAGAACATGATTTTTTTTTTGCAGTGTACAATCACCTCTCTTTAAAACAAGTACCGATACATTACACCGGAAAATAAAATAACACAAACACAAGTGAAACCAAAGTTCAGTGTGGTGTCGGAGAAGAGCTCCTCCGAATCCGTGCGAGGAGCCGGCGATTCTCAGGATAGCACCTCCATCATCTCCATCTCAAAGCCTGATTAAAACCGCAGAAATAACACGACGTGCGAGTCTGATCTTAAAAACGGAGAGGAACAGATGATAAAAGCTCGGGACACTGGTGTGATCTGGTTTCCAGACGCGTCTACATTCGTAGTGTACAGAGGAAAGCTAGAGCTCTGCTACATCGGCAAAGATCCTCTGAATCCTATCACATATAAAGTGCTCAGGAACGGTGCAAAGCGCATCGTTCGCCTGACTCTGCTACGGTTAACTAGCTCAGCTAATATACGAGTTGAAAAGAACACTTTTGAGTTGTCGGCCCATAATGGCTGCAGCGCTGCTGATGATGATGATGATGATGATGGTGGTGTATAAAAACATGTCCTCAGGAGCTGGTCTGAGCGGCGTGGGCGGAGCTACGGTAAGAGTCGGATTGGCTGGACGCCGCTGCAGAGGAGGAGTTAACCGCGGTGGGCGGGGCTAGAGCTGAGGTAGGGGCGGGGTTTACAGACTGCAGGGAGTCGGGATGAAGCACAGATGAAGACGGAGCCCGACGGGACGGAGCTCGCTCATGTGGAGGTTGGTGAGGGTCCGCTCTCGTCTCAGTTGACGGGTGGAGCGCTTACACCACCGTGGCTGGTCTGCGGTCCATGTCCTCCTCCAGCTTCACCATCTTCTGCATGTCTTTGGCCTGGAGAATCACAGCAGATATTTACATTGCGTTCATTCATCCGGATCTAATGTTTAGAGTAATGGGAACAATGATTTAAAATGCTGTTCATACTGACAACTAATTGTTAAGAGATATATTCAGTTACTAAAATAAACTGATTTGCTTTTTTTGTGAAACTTTGTAATGTGTAAAAAATGTCAGGTTGAAAAAAAAAAGTAGTTTGGCATATTGTAGTGCTGACGATAAACCGTACTGTAATCATGATTTGTGCTTCTCTTTATTAAGCATAACCGTCTGTGATATTTGAACACTCGTTATTTATCCTGGAAACATCTCATTTTAATTGCTCTTGCATTGGTAATGAGCCTCCACAAGCTTTCATGGTTAGGGTTGCCAGATGTCAAGAGTTTAAATCTTAAATCGATACATGTTATTCCCAACCTGGCCACCACACACATACACACACACACACTCTATTCTGCTCAGATAATAGTGTCACAGCCAGTCTGTCCTCATTGTGCTTTGTTTGCTGCGACTAAATCTGAGCAAACCGTGCAGTTGATGTTTGCTTGATTTGTGCTTATGTGAGAGTGCAATAATTCTGACGAAACAATTAAAATGACAATAAATGTGATAATATTTTTGAGCAAAATAACAGTGATTAATAGATTAATTATCGTGCAGCCACAGCATATTTTCTTTATGCGGCCAATTTATAAAAAGAAGCAGACAAAAATATTTGTAAAACTTCTGTCTCTCAAATCAAGTGTGACGGAAGGAAGGAGGCGTGTATGTGTCACATGACAGAAAACCCACCGCCAACTGAATCATTTGATGACTCACTGAATCAATCTAATGATTCGTTCACTCTCGGAACCGTTTGGAGTGGCTGTTACTTTCATCATGTTCAACTTCAAACTAAATCAGTGTAATTACTGAAAACGAATCTCTCTCTCTACATATATATTTACTGTATACAGAGTCCCGTCTACGAGCTTGAGACTGGTCTATGATGATTGGACGAGCTCTCAACTGGGTGGGACTTTACAACAAACGGCCAATGACTGAACACGTGATGTACGTGATTGACAGCACTCAGCACGTCAAAGTGGATGTGTTATAGAAGCTCTTGTGTCAATCAGACGGAAAGGAGACAGATGGAGAAAACTGAAGAAAGAGGAGAGCAATACGTGAGCCTACCTTGAGTCTGACTGTTTGCATGATGTGATTTCAAAAGCTGTTCAAAGAAAAGGCAAATCATATTTAAGGAATGGCTTCAGACGTCTCATGTACAGAACATGACTAATGAGGACAAAACACAAATCAAATGAAATGGAGAGGGTGGCCGTCTGTGAGCGTGAACAACAGCCGGCCCGAGCTTTACCTGCTCGTTGAACTTCTCGAGTTTGTCCAGCTGCTCGCGCTGAGACTTCTGCAGCTGCTCCAGCTCCTTCGCCTGCTTCATGGCCAGCTGAGGAAGAACAAAATCATCATCATCATCATCTTCAACCGCAGAACTACTACATTCATTTAACAGACGCTTTCATCTAATGAGGAACGTCACATGCAGTTTACACACAGAGAATCACCATAATTCTGCAACATTAATACTGTTATTTTCCTGTTTATCTCTGTGAAGCTGCTTCGACACAATCTGTACTGTATAAAGCGATATAGAAATTAAGGTGACTTGACAACTGCATCAATCCTAATCTCCAGAAACAGGCTTCAGTATCACGAGAGATCAGACCTTTTCATTCATTTTACACAAATTTAATGGAAATAACTTTTACTTTACCTTCTAATCAAAACCTCAGTATTTCTGTCTTGTTTTCCAGCGCAAATGTCTAAAGATCCTCAAATCAAGACACATTTACTGGAGACGCTCAATGAACACATGAGAAATAGATCAAAATGAGTTTATGATTATGGTTTTCTCAGAAAACAATGTCTTCTTTGTGCTTCTCCAGTAAATGTGTCTTGATTTGAGGATCTTTAGAGATTTGCGCTGGAAAACAAGACAGAAATACTGAGGAACAGGTTCGTTTTTGCAGTGCATGAAACATTACTGCCACGACTTCATGAATTTCAGACTTTCTGCTCTGATTTAAGACATTTTTAGGCCTTCATTTGTTGAAGGGTGATTAAGACTCGCAGAAAGCCTGTCTTTTGATTTTGGGATTGTGTTTTCTCATTCGATTAATCATACAGCTGTGACAAATGCAGTTATCCTTCATCAACCTCTCAAACCAAAGCCATTCTTCACAGAACGGAGCCATAAGCATCAGCTAACACTGAAGACCATTAACCAACCCTTTTTCTCTCCTCCAGGAACTTTTTGGTGTTGCTGCTGTTCAGCTCCCGAACTCTCCTGCAACACAAACACAAACCCGTTAAACTGTGACAAACGATGATTTATTAATCACAGCGCTCCGTCCGTGTGTCGCACCTCTCGCGCTCCGCCTTGTTTTTGATGCTCTTGTCCTGGCTGATGGCTTTGCTGTTCTCCATCGACGTCTTCGCCTGATTGCCCTTCATCTCTTTGCTTTGCCTGTCGATCGATCACAATACAGACATGCTCAAAACAGTCCAGAGAATCAGTGACGGTTATGAAACATCATCTCATGCTCGAGGGTCACGGCTCTTTCTCATGGAGATCCGGCTGCAGAACAAACATGTTCACACGAGGGGAATTATCAGTGTAATTAATAAAGACTCTTGAGCTGAATAGACGGGCCGCTCTTGTCCTGGACTTACAGAGACTCATGCAACATTAATGCCTGTTAATTATGGCAGCCGGCCTCGTATCTCTATCCTAATAAGACACCACATCAGCATTATAAAGAGGAGAACACTGGCCCAGATGAATATACACGAGCACGAGTGTTGTGTGTTAATCAGATTCAGCAGTTATTAGCATACTACGCTCTACTGTAGTACATACTACACTCACTGCTCTCATCATGAACATACAATACAAACAAATCCATTCAGGTGTATATGTATAGCACCTGAAAGTAAATAACACACACACAAACACACATATATATATATTTTTTTTATAATTGTAAAATTTCCTATTATTTCCATGAATCTCCATGGATTTCCAGTAAACTAACTAATCCAAATATTACAATATTATCTGAGACATTCAGCTTCCTCAAGGTCTCATATTTGATGTAATCAAATATCCATGTCTTGATGCATATACATCAGCTGGATTTGTAATTGAGGATTGAGAAAGTGAGTCACGTGACGTGTGGCCAAATGTGGTATCCCATACTTGGAATTTGAGCTCTGCATTTAACCCATCCAAGTGCACACACACACAGCAGTGAGTAGTGAACACACACACACACACACACCCAGAGCAGTAGGCAGACATTTTTGCTGCGGTGCCCTGGTGCTCAAGGGTCTCACCTCAGTTGGGTGGAAAAGAGCGCTGTACATCATGGTAGTGATGATAGTGATGACAGTAACTGTAGTGATTATAGTGATAATAGTGATGGTAGTGATGATAATGATGATAGTTGCTGGTAGAGATTATAGTGATGGTAGTGATGGTAACAATGGTAGTGATGACAGTGATAATAGTGATGACAGTGCTTGTAGTGATTAGTGATGGTAGTGAAGGTAATGATGATAGTGATTATAGTGATGGTAATGATGATAGTGATGGTAATGATTTTAGTGATGATAGTGTTGGTAGTGATGGTAATGATGATAGTGCTGGTAATGATTATAGTGATGATAGTGATGGTAATGATGGTAGTGATGGTAGTGATTAGAGAGATGGTAATGATGGTAGTGATAATAGTGATTGTAGTGATGACTGATTAGTGATGATAGTGATGGTGATGATAGTGTTAGTAGTGATGGTAACCATGACAGTGATAATAGTGATGACAGTGATTGTAGTGATTAGTGATGGTAGTGGTAATAGTGATGGTAATGATGGTAGTGAAGGTAATGATGATAGTGATGGTAATGACGATGATAGTGATTATAGTGATAATAGTGATGTAATGATGGTAGTGATGGCAATAATGATAGTGTTGGTAGTGATGGTAATGATGATAGTGCTGGTAATGATTATAGTGATGGTAATCTCTTTCAACGCTACTTGACTTCATCTTTAAAAAAATTGTCTTTCTCTTTATTTATTCGTTCTCTGTCTAGCTTGTACTTATTTGAACAATGCCTAAAACTTGGTATTACAAGCACTTCCTGTGTCTGTTTGCCTCTTTAAGAAGAATTGCTTTATGTATTCCCCAATTGTAAGTCGCTTTGGATAAAAGTGTCTGAAAAATTACTAAATGTAAAATGTAATGTAAATGTGATGACAGTGTTGGTAGTGATGATAGTTATGATAGTGTTGGTAGAGATGGTAATGATGACAGTGATTGGTAGTGATAGTGATTATAGTGATGATAATGATAGTGATTATAGTGATAATAGTGATTGTAGTGATGACTGATTAGTGATGGTAATGATGATAGTGATTGGTAGTGATGATAGTGACGATTGTGTCTGTAGTGATTATAGTGATGGTAATGATGATAGTGATTATAGTGATAATAGTGACGACAGTGATTGTAGTGATGACTGATTAGTGATGGTAGTGATGGTGATGATAGTGTTAGTAGTGATGGTAATGATGATGATAGTATTAGTAGTGATGATAGTGATAATAGTGTTGGTAGTGATTATAGTGATGATAGTGATGACAGTAATTGTAGTGATGACTGATTAGTGATGATAGTGTTGGTAGTGATGGTATCAATGATAGTGCTGGTAATGATTATAGTGATGATAGTGATGGTAATGATGGTAGTGATGGTAGTGATTAGAGAGATGGTAATGATGGTAGTGATAATAGTGATTGTAGTGATGACTGATTAGTGATGATAGTGTTAGTAGTGATGGTAATGATGATAGTGATTATAGTGATAATAGTAATGATAGTAATTGTAGTGATGACAGTGTTTAGTGATGGTAGTGATGGTGCTAGTAGTGATGGTAATGATGGTAGTGATGGTGATGATAGTGCTAGTAGTGATGGCAATGATGATAGTGATGGTAGTGACGATAGTTTTAGTAGTGATGGTAATGATGATAGTGATTATAGTGATAATAGTAATGATAGTAATTGTAGTGATGACAGTGTTTAGTGATGGTAGTGATGGTGATGATAGTGCTAGTAGTGATGGCAATGATGATAGTGATGGTAGTGACGATAGTTTTAGTAGTGATGGTAATGATGATAGTGATGGTAGTGATTATAGTGATGGTAAAGATGATACTGATTATAATGATAACAGTGATTGTAGTGATGACTGATTATTGATGGTAGTGATGGTGATGATAGTGTTAGAAGTGGTAATGATGATGATAGTAATAGTAGTGAT
>NW_015650694.1:72645-75289 GCF_001515625.1 Sinocyclocheilus rhinocerous | reverse complement strand
ATGATAGTGATTATAGTGATAATAGTGATTGTAGTGATGACTGATTAGTGATGGTAATGATGATAGTGATTGGTAGTGATGATAGTGACGATTGTGTCTGTAGTGATTATAGTGATGGTAATGATGATAGTGATTGGTAGTGATGATAGTGACGATTGTGTCTGTAGTGATTATAGTGATGGTAATGATGATAGTGATTGGTAGTGATGATAGTGACGATTGTGTCTGTAGTGATTATAGTGATGGTAATGATGATAGTGATGGTAGTGATTATAGTGATGGTAAAGATGATACTGATTATAATGATAACAGTGATTGTAGTGATGACTGATTATTGATGGTAGTGATGGTGATGATAGTGCTAGTAGTGATGGCAATGATGATAGTGATGGTAGTGACGATAGTTTTAGTAGTGATGGTAATGATGATAGTGATGGTAGTGATTATAGTGATGGTAAAGATGATACTGATTATAATGATAACAGTGATTGTAGTGATGACTGATTATTGATGGTAGTGATGGTGATGATAGTGCTAGTAGTGATGGCAATGATGATAGTGATGGTAGTGACGATAGTTTTAGTAGTGATGATAGTGATAATAGTGTTGGTAGTGATTATAGTGATGATAGTGATGACAGTAATTGTAGTGATGACTGATTAGTGATGATAGTGTTAGTAGTGATGGTAATGATGATAGTGATTATAGTGATAATAGTGACGATAGTGATTGTAGTGATGACTGATTAGTGATGATAGTGTTAGTAGTGATGGTAATGATGATAGTGATTATAGTGATAATAGTAATGATAGTAATTGTAGTGATGACAGTGTTTAGTGATGGTAGTGATGGTGATGATAGTGCTAGTAGTGATGGCAATGATGATAGTGATGGTAGTGACGATAGTTTTAGTAGTGATGGTAATGATGATAGTGATGGTAGTGATTATAGTGATGGTAAAGATGATACTGATTATAATGATAACAGTGATTGTAGTGATGACTGATTAGTGATGGTAATGATGATAGTGATTGGTAGTGATGATAGTGACGATTGTGTCTGTAGTGATTATAGTGATGGTAATGATGATAGTGATTGGTAGTGATGATAGTGACGATTGTGTCTGTAGTGATTATAGTGATGGTAATGATGATAGTGATGGTAGTGATTATAGTGATGGTAAAGATGATACTGATTATAATGATAACAGTGATTGTAGTGATGACTGATTAGTGATGGTAATGATGATAGTGATTGGTAGTGATGATAGTGACGATTGTGTCTGTAGTGATTATAGTGATGGTAATGATGATAGTGATTGGTAGTGATGATAGTGACGATTGTGTCTGTAGTGATTATAGTGATGGTAATGATGATAGTGATTATAGTGATAATAGTAATGATAGTAATTGTAGTGATGACAGTGTTTAGTGATGGTAGTGATGGTGATGATAGTGTTAGTAGTGATGGTAATGATGATGATAGTATTAGTAGTGATGATAGTGATAATAGTGTTGGTAGTGATTATAGTGATGATAGTGATGACAGTAATTGTAGTGATGACTGATTAGTGATGGTAGTGATGGTGATGATAGTGTTAGTAGTGATGGTAATGATGATAGTGATTATAGTGATAATAGTAATGATAGTAATTGTAGTGATGACAGTGTTTAGTGATGGTAGTGATGGTGATGATAGTGCTAGTAGTGATGGCAATGATGATAGTGATGGTAGTGACGATAGTTTTAGTAGTGATGATAGTGATAATAGTGTTGGTAGTGATTGTAGTGATGACTGATTAGTGATGATAGTGTTAGTAGTGATGGTAATGATGATAGTGATTATAGTGATAATAGTAATGATAGTAATTGTAGTGATGACAGTGTTTAGTGATGGTAGTGATGGTGCTAGTAGTGATGGTAATGATGGTAGTGATGGTGATGATAGTGCTAGTAGTGATGGCAATGATGATAGTGATGGTAGTGACGATAGTTTTAGTAGTGATGGTAATGATGATAGTGATGGTAGTGATTATAGTGATGGTAAAGATGATACTGATTATAATGATAACAGTGATTGTAGTGATGACTGATTATTGATGGTAGTGATGGTGATGATAGTGTTAATAGTGATGGTAGTGATGATAGTGATGGTGATGATAGTGTTGGTAGCTGAGCGTGCAGTGAACGCGTGTGTGTCGGTCGTGTCTCTCACCGCTCGTGGATGAGCTTGAGCTGCAGTGTTTGCTGCTCCTGAACGCTGGCCAGCAGCTTCCTGAGGAGCTCACACTGCTGCGTCACATGAGCGTCCTTCATTTCTTGTTCCTCTGTGCTGTGACAGTTGATCATCTCTGACCACTCTTTAGTGTGCTGTGCCACAGTGTCCTTCACCTGAGAGGAAGAAGCACCAACACGACTGACACGCGTCACCAAACACAGCCGAACATTTGCTGACAAACTCTATTATGAATAAAAAACATTTAAACACAGACGGCTGGGGTTTCCATCAGAACATCAGCTATCAATCATGAGCTTAGATGTCTTCAGTAAGATCTAAAGCACAGGATCTAGACTGACGCATAACTAGAAATATCTAGAACATTTGATTAATTGCCATTGAAATATAATAAACTTGAAAATTCAAT
>NW_015650694.1:65145-67645 GCF_001515625.1 Sinocyclocheilus rhinocerous | reverse complement strand
GTACACAGCGATGCGCAGCACGGCCAGATCCGGCAGAATCACCTGACCACAGATGAGAGAGAGATCACATGATCAACGGTCAGTCTGACCACAGATTCAGGACGGAAGCAGGTCAAACACAGAGACATGATGGGATACGACATGCGCTGCTCACAACATTACACCCTCCACCGCTGTACAGGACCTTAGTGAAACCCCCACAAACACACAGCAGTGAACAGTAAATCAACACACTGTTTCATGAATCACCAGTGCTGATCAGTGCATGAACACAGAACACGCCTGTGTGTTTGTACCCAGAAATGAGTTAAACCTGACGAAATCTCCTTTTGTGGATGTCCTGATTTGAAAACAATCTAAAAATGAAGCAAATAAAGATTTTTTTCACAAATGCAGAGAGTTTTCTGTTAGTGTGTGGGTGTTTTATAAAAGTTGATATTACTTTAACTTGAGTGCCACGTTTGTAGAACACTGTCACTCACAGCATGCATGTGAGTGTGTACGCGAGTCTGTTTGAGAGTGTGTGTGTGAGTGTGTGTGTGTGTGTGTGTGAGAGAGTGTGTGTGTGTGTGTGTGTGTGAGAGAGAGAGTGAGTGTGTGTGTGAGAGAGAGTGAGTGAGTGAGTGTGTGTGTGTGTGTGTGTATGCGAGAGAGAGTGAGTGTGTGTGTGAGAGAGAGTGAGTGAGTGAGTGTGTGTGTGTGTGTGTGTATGCGAGAGAGAGTGAGTGTGTGTGTGAGAGAGAGTGAGTGAGTGAGTGTGTGTGTGTGTGTGTGTATGCGAGAGAGAGTGAGTGTGTGTGTGAGAGAGAGTGAGTGAGTGAGTGTGTGTGTGTGTGTGTGTATGCGAGAGAGAGTGAGTGTGTGTGTGAGAGAGAGTGAGTGAGTGAGTGTGTGTGTGTGTGTGTGTATGCGAGAGAGAGTGAGTGTGTGTGTGAGAGAGAGTGAGTGAGTGAGTGTGTGTGTGTGTGTGTGTATGCGAGAGAGAGTGAGTGTGTGTGTGAGAGAGAGTGAGTGAGTGAGTGTGTGTGTGTGTGTGTGTATGCGAGAGAGAGTGAGTGTGTGTGTGAGAGAGAGTGAGTGAGTGAGTGTGTGTGTGTGTGTGTGTATGCGAGAGAGAGTGAGTGTGTGTGTGAGAGAGAGTGAGTGAGTGAGTGTGTGTGTGTGTGTGTGTATGCGAGAGAGAGTGAGTGTGTGTGTGAGAGAGAGTGAGTGAGTGAGTGTGTGTGTGTGTGTGTGTATGCGAGAGAGAGTGAGTGTGTGTGTGAGAGAGAGTGAGTGAGTGAGTGTGTGTGTGTGTGTGTGTATGCGAGAGAGAGTGAGTGTGTGTGTGAGAGAGAGTGAGTGAGTGAGTGTGTGTGTGTGTGTGTGTATGCGAGAGAGAGTGAGTGTGTGTGTGAGAGAGAGTGAGTGAGTGAGTGTGTGTGTGTGTGTGTGTATGCGAGAGAGAGTGAGTGTGTGTGTGAGAGAGAGTGAGTGAGTGAGTGTGTGTGTGTGTGTGTGTATGCGAGAGAGAGTGAGTGTGTGTGTGAGAGAGAGTGAGTGAGTGAGTGTGTGTGTGTGTGTGTGTATGCGAGAGAGAGTGAGTGTGTGTGTGAGAGAGAGTGAGTGAGTGAGTGTGTGTGTGTGTGTGTGTATGCGAGAGAGAGTGAGTGTGTGTGTGAGAGAGAGTGAGTGAGTGAGTGTGTGTGTGTGTGTGTGTATGCGAGAGAGAGTGAGTGTGTGTGTGAGAGAGAGTGAGTGTGTGTGTGTGTGTGTGAGAGAGAGAGAGTGTTTGTGTGTGTGTCTCTCTCTGTGTCTCCTTACAGCGGCTGTAATTGTGTAATTGCCGCCCATCATTGTACACAGATGAGGGGAAATGAACATGATGAGGAGTACATTACACACACACACACACAAAGACACACTCAACATCTAATTCTCAAACTTCAAGCAGCTCAAACTCTCTTTCATCAACAAAATGAACAAACTGATTTCTGTCAAAAACTGCATCTTCAGCAAATGCAGCTCAGATGATCTGGAGAGCAACCTGCTCAAACCTTCATCTAACATTCATCAAGCGCTCATCTAATGCTCAAACCTTCATCTAACATTCATCAAGCGCTCATCTAATGCTCAAACGTTCATCTAACACTTATCTAACATTCATCGAACACTTATCTAACGTTCATCTAACACTTATCTAACATTCATCTAATGCTCAAACGTTCATCTAACACTTATCTAACGTTCATCTAATGCTCAAACGTTCATCTAACACTTATCTAACGTTCATCTAATGCTCAAACGTTCATCTAACACTTATCTAACGTTCATCTAATGCTCAAACGTTCATCTAACACTTATCTAACGTTCATCTAATGCTCAAATGTTCATCTAACACTTATCTAACATTCATCTAATGCTCAAATGTTCATCTAACACTTATCTAACATTCATCTAATGCTCAAATGTTCATCTAACACTTATCTAACATTCATCTAATGCTCAAATGTTCATCTAA
>NW_015650694.1:62253-64700 GCF_001515625.1 Sinocyclocheilus rhinocerous | reverse complement strand
TTCATCTAACGCTCATCAAACGTTCATCTAACGCTCAAATGTTCATCTAACATTCATCAAACGTTCATCTAACGCTCAAATGTTCATCTAACATTCATCAAACGTTCATCTAACGCTCAAATGTTCATCTAACATTCATCAAACGTTCATCTAACGCTCAAATGTTCATCTAACATTCATCAAATGTTCATCTAACGCTCAAATTTCATCTAACGCTCATCAAACGTTCATGTAACGCTCACCTATCATTCATCAAACGTTCATCTAACGCTCATCAAACGTTCATGTAACGCTCACCTATCATTCATCAAACGTTCATCTAACGCTCATCAAACGTTCATCTAACGCTCATCAAACGTTCATCTAACGCTCATCAAACGTTCATCTAACGCTCATCAAACGTTCATCTAACGCTCATCAAACGTTCATCTAACGCTCACCTATCATTCATCAAACGTTCATCTAACGCTCATCAAACGTTCATGTAACACTCACCTATCTTTCATCAAACGTTCATCTAACGCTCAAACGTTCATCTAACGCTCAAACGTTCATCTAACGCTCATCAAACGTTCATCTAACGCTCATCAAACATTCATCTAACGCTCAAATGTTCATCTAACATTCATCAAACGTTCATCTAACGCTCAAATTTCATCTAACGCTCATCAAACGTTCATCTAACGCTCATCAAACGTTCATGTAACGCTCACCTATCATTCATCAAACGTTCATCTAACGCTCAAATGTTCATCTAACATTCATCAAATGTTCATCTAACGCTCAAATTTCATCTAACGCTCATCAAACGTTCATCTAACGCTCACCTATCATTCATCAAACTTTCATCTAACACTCAAACGTTTATCGAACATTCATCAAACGTTCAGCTTACAGTAAACTGTGATGAATCATTTTAAAGCATCATTCTGAACTGATTCATGTGCGGCTTCATGACTTTTGATTCATATTTCCATCTTTGCTGACTGAATGAATCACTAACAAAAGAACTGACTGCTTTAAACTAAAACAAAACTGAGTGATTATCCAAACAAACTAAAATTAAATACTGAGAATAACGAAAACAAGTGGAAATAATATCCAGTGCAGTCTTCTGAAGCAGAATCACGTGAGAGAACGTGAAGATGTCAGACCTTCCTGAAGACGAAGGGCTCCTCGTTGTAGTACGGGTTCAGGCCGTTGTTCATCACCATACGTGTTCGGAACTCTTTCCGGATGGTGTCGGTGGGAAGGCCGTACATGTCCACCTCCACATACGTGCCGATCTTCTTATCCGATAAGAACTGACCCGAGAACACCTGAGGAACGACACGGACACGAAGCGTCAGTCAGAGCCGCTGCGAGACTGATCCAGGAACAGTTCACACGACTGACTCACTTCATCATTCATTCAATGACAAGAGTCATCTCAGTGATTCACAGAGTCGTGTCACACTTCTGTAGTCACCGTTATTTCTATAGTGCTTTCTACAATACTGATCGTGTCAAAGCAGCTTTACAGAGTCAAACAGGAAAATAAATGCAAGAAGACAATAACAAAGAGTCCTTTTTTGTAGTCATTTATAGGGCTTTGAACTGGTGAGTTTTTCATGCTCTTTCTCTCAGACTGTTACTACTGTACCTTTGTCAAATTCAGTTTGAAAATCCTAATTATCAGACACACATCCAAGTGTTTTCTAAAGTACCGAGACAGATTTAGGTAATGGCAGTTTTGTAAGCGAGAGTACAGAATTCTCAGAGAGCACCAGTGAAGATTCGATCGGTTGTTTTAAGTGAAAAACAGCCGGTCATCAACACTATGAGTTTATTATTGACCAAATGTAATTAGCAATTATTTTAGAAATACGGAGTATGGCTTTAATTTCGACTAGTAGTATCTCTGATTTAAGGCAAAAATATTATATTGTCATGCAATTCCTTAATTTGGTTGAAAATTACTTATATTTTGATAAATATTCAGGTCATAAATTACTCATGGTATAGTTTCTGGTTGAAAATGACACTATATTGCGGTAAAGGTTTTGGTCATATTGCCCACCTTTAAGTAGTTTAAACGGAGCTGCTAGGAACTCAACACATAATGCTTGAGCAGCCAGAGACGACTGAGGAAAGGAATGAAAAACTCCATTTTGTTGGAGAAATAAAATACATCTGTATGTAAATGAGCTCTGATTGATGAATGTGTGGAGGTTCATGTGTGTTTACTGCAGCCAGAGTGTTTGCTTTGATGAAAACTGAGGTTCTGTTCAGTGATCTCACGTGTGTGTGTGTGTGTGTGTGTGTGTGTGTGTGTGAGAGTGTGTGTGTGTGTGTGTGTGTGTAAGAGTGTGTGCGTGTATGTGTGTGTGAGTGTGTGAGAGAGTGTGAGTGTGTGTGTGTGTGTGTGTGTATGTGTGTGTGAGAGTGTGAGAGAGTGTGAGTGTGTG